>NW_008470379.1:0-1041 GCF_000622305.1 Nannospalax galili | reverse complement strand
TTTTTATGTGTATTGGTTTGAATATCTCTTACGGTTTTAGATGGAGATCTTCTGGTTAAGCAGCCTGTCCTTGAGAGCTTGGTCGCTAGTACTACTTTTGGAGGAGTCTTCTGCTTCTTCCTACCCCACTGGAGAGCTAAACAGCTTGAGCTATTTTCGACTTGGCCAATTTCTCCATTATTGATCATTTTTTCCTCCATACTTTTTAAGTATCCCATTTGTGAATTTCTGAAACTCTTCCCCTCTCTCTCTTTGGAATAAGAGTCTACTTTTTCCTTCACTCGAAGAGACTTCACAAAGGCAGCTTCCTGTCCTCCATCTTACCTGGAAGCCCAGGATTTTTTAAAATTCTTCTCCCTACCGCACCCCCACCAGGAAGCGGATCCCTTTTCTAAGTCATCCACTTGAGGGAAGTAATTTTTATTGGCTAGGTGAAGCTCTGGCTGGAGTGATAATCCAGTGGAGTACTGGGATCATAGTGTAGATGGCCTAGAATGAGGAGACACAGCATGGACAGAAAGCTATCAGCATAACAGCAGTGTGGCCCAAAGCAGCCAAGAACAAGAGGGGTCAGATCCAGATGTGAGCTTTATAGTAAAATTGACATTGGATGGCTCCTGGAATGATGAGACAGGAAAGAGCTGAAGATGATTCTGATTTATTCTTCAGTGCATGCCTAGAATAAAGCCTTGCCACAATTCATGGCCAATTATTATTTCTTAAATGAAAAAAAAAAAGAGCTGTAAGAGACAAATGCACTTTTTGGTTTTTGGTTTTTATTATCGTTGCTATTGTTTTTTGGTCTTTTGGAGACAAGATCTCCCTGTAGCCCCAGGGGTCCTGGAACTTGCTTTGTAGACCAGGTTAGGCTTGATCTCACAAGAGATTCACCTGCTTTTGCCTCCAGAGTGCTGGAATGGAATTAAAAGTATGTACTACCACACCCAGCTGACAAATGCTTTTTTTTTTGGTCTTTTTGAGACAGGGTGCCTCTGTAGTCCCATCTGTCCTGGAACTCACTATGTAGACCAGGCTGGCCTT
>NW_008470378.1:0-1046 GCF_000622305.1 Nannospalax galili | reverse complement strand
CACACGTGACTCCTTAGGATGGAAGCCTTTTGACCCCTCACCTGTATCCATGGGCTGCTTATGAGTCTGAAGTTTTCATTTAATTTTTTCATCAATTCAAGGAAATTCTGATCTTTATAATCAAAACGATTATGGAAAACAATGGAGCAGATCACATTGCAGGGAGCACAGCCAAGGATGAAGGTAGGATCACAAGGTGAGCCTGCATGAGTGGAAATAGTGAACATGATCATTGATACAGGCACATAAAACTATTCGTCTTTGATAACAGATAAAGGGCATTTTAGAAACTCTAAAGTAATAAGTACTTAGAAATTCCCTCTCACCAAGAATGTCAGCATACTCAAAATCAGCACACTACTTTTTCTTAGATCCAATTTAATAATTCCACCTTAACTTGTTTAAGGCTCACTGCCTTCATTTACACAACTTGTGTCCAAGTGACAAATTTTGGAGGGTAAGGAAAAATTAAATGTGAGAGTGTCATGCTTTAACATAGCTAATGGCACTGGGCATGGTAGTCCATACCTGATCCCTGTAAGCACTCAGGGGTTGGGGGCTAGAGAGCTGAAAGTTCAAGGCCAATCTGAACCATATAGTGAGGTCAAGGCCACCATGAGCTATACAGCTAGATAGTGTCTCAAAAAATGAAAAAGCCAGGCATGATACTACAGGCCTTTAATCCCAGTACTCCCAGAAGATGAGGCAGGCCTGATCACTATGAGCTTACATACTGTGTTCCAAGCCAGGTGGGGCTACAGGGAGACCCAGTCTCAAAAAATAAAAAAATAAAATAAAAAAATAAAAAATTTAAACTTCTAACACTATAAACACAGAATCACACATCTCTGGAAAGCTTGTAGATAGTAACATTAATAATTAAACATATTATATAAAATAAATGAAGTATTAGTAACAGAAGGAAAAAAATAACCTAGAGTTCTTTCATACAGAATGAACAGCTGAAGAACTTGTGTCTAGAACCAGCAGAGAAGACCAAATAGACAAAGATTACAGGAAAGGCAGGTATTTGATGGAGCAGACAT
>NW_008470377.1:0-1046 GCF_000622305.1 Nannospalax galili | reverse complement strand
AGTAAGGCTCGGAACAACTTAATGGTAAAGTTTGGGGTTCTGTAATCCACCCACGTGGCTTGCAGATGCCAAGGAGAGAACCTTAAACACACTGGAGAAGGCTTCCTCCTGTGCCATGCCTCCCTCTGATTTCCCACCTTCCCAGGCATTCTGCATAGCCTCAGATCTTTCTGGTGGGTGGGGTGAGTCTGAAGCAACACCAAGTACAGGTCATCACAGACTAGAAAGTGTCCTTTTTAATTCCGGGAGACATCCCATTCCATTATCAGAAAAATCTCTACTGCTGAGATGTGTATACAGTGATAGATGAGGCATATGAAAGGCAGTGTCTTCCACATTTTTAAATAAAAGACCCTTCTTATTCTCAAACCACAGGTCATATTTATGCACCTCACATTAGAAATAGCTTTTAGATAATTTTTAGAAAAAATAAATTCTCAACTACAAAATTATTGCTGTAGATTCCAAAGTATTTGTCTTAATTGATAACACAGGTGGCAATGATTTTTCCCTTGGATAAAGTTGAAGACTCATGTTTTCAGTTAAAAAATATATGTGAAATACTATATTCATAGTAAGCTGAATTATTTAAACGGCATGTGCTTTATTTGTAAGCATGTTAACTACTGGAACAAAAGCAATCATTAGGCTTTAAGTCTGCCTGGACTTTTAATGCAGCACAATGTAGCACATGTTCTAACACTTTCTGAGTGAATAAATGAGTTTCACCTGTCAGTAATTCTTCAGCATCTTATACATATTGTGCTTTGCATTTCAGCATATGCTTTCATATTTATTTTTGATCTCTATGATATTTTGGAAAGTTGTGTTTTTAGATAATGAAGCATTCTTTAATATCTTGTCATTTTTGTGGTATACTCAAGGCAAAATTTTAAGATGCAATTTCTGGCAATTTGTTCTAATGTATATTGGATTGATTTTAAAAATAACATTTTCAAAAATAAATTTGAATCTTTAGAATAACATTGTGTTGCACCTCATCCACTGGACCCCAAAAAGACCACCGAGGACCCAACACACCAAAA
>NW_008470376.1:0-1046 GCF_000622305.1 Nannospalax galili | reverse complement strand
AAAATGATCAATCATCCTACTAATAGCAATAATGCAAGTTCCATGCAACCCCAACCAATTTCTTAGTATAAATTTTCACTGATGGAAAAAACCACCTTAATATTCATATGGAAACATTAGAAAAACATGAATAGCCTAGGCAAAAACAATAATGTGAGAAGTATTATTTTACTTGCTTTCAAGTTATACTACAGAATAATAGTAATGAAAATAGCATAATATTGGCACAAAAACTGAAAAATAGATTAAGGGCATGGAAGACTCCCATATAAACCCACCTCATTTTGACTAAGACTTAGTAAATAAACATTGTAAAAATGCCAGCCTCTTCACCAAATGGTAGGAGAACTGACTATTCATATGTACAATATGTTGAAGAATGAAACTTCATCCTGATCACTCACCATGAACAAATTTCAATTCTAAATGCATCAATGACTTCAGTGTTAGAGATGAATATTTACAACTTCTAGAGGTACAAATAAAGTACCCCCTTCATTATACAGACAGAGGTAAGAACTTTTTGAATTGGACACCACTCAAGAAATAAGGTAAATTGAGAAGTGAGACCTTATGAAATTGGAAAACTCTTTGCTACAAAGGAGACCATTAAACCAATGACGATAAAGAATGGGAGAAAATCTTCACCAACTGTACAAATGACAAAGGATTACTGTCTAGTATGTACAAAGAACTATTAAGCTTCAAAAAAATGTAATTATAAAATGGGCTATGAAACTGAACAAAGTACTCCAAAGAAGAAATTAAAGTGGCTAGCAGGCAGAACTTCCAGACCAGCCACAGCCATGTAGGTCTCCTTAAGTCTGTCCTCTTTCCTGAACTCTTCAGGAAAGTGTAATTTCTCCTTTTCTTCTTCAAGCCGTTCTTACTAAGTGTGCTTTCTTTAAGGCTTTGGGCTGCTCCTAGCATCTTGTATTTCTTCATTTTTTCACTAAAGTTTCCTTCTCCCAGCCATGTAGCTGTGAGTCAACCACGTGTCTGACCTCTATGTAGGCTCTAAACCTGCATGGCTCCATGGCTTTCTT
>NW_008470375.1:0-1046 GCF_000622305.1 Nannospalax galili | reverse complement strand
GGTACCAAGACAAGAAATGGGCCAGTACCCAGGCTAGGAGGAGAGATGGGGGTGGGGAGCTGAGAGAATAAATGAGGCTGGTGTAGTCAAGGCATAGTGGGTACTGAGGTACTTACCAGGAATGATGTTGGCCCCAGGAATCTGGTGGCTGTGCACCTAGGGATGCAAAGGACCCGATTTATATTTTTTAAAATCCTTTTACTTAGATACTGTCTAGAATTGACTTGACAACTCTAAAACAATTTGATGAAAATTTATATATTCCACAATGTCCATTGATCCTTTTTGACTAATTGGGTAAATAGCATTAGTGATTCCAACAAAGGGAACTACTCGTTAATGAGTCTTTCATTTTTCTGCATATAGCATTCAGTACTCTTAGTTCTAAGAATTATCTCTGCCAATTTTATTTCCACCTAATGGGCTGACTTTCTTTGCTGTCCTGGCCTTTCATTATTGTAATTACATGTCAGTCACAGAACCAGCATCATTCCCTACCTAAAAATTCCCTACTATACAAAAAACACTCTAGTGTATATGTAGAAAAGAGAAATCTGATGAAGCCTCCATTCCTACCTTCATGAAGCACAGTGTAATAAAGTCAGGGGGGACAAAGCCTTAAAAGCAAAGCAAAATTCATTCTGTCAGGGTGAACAGTTAGGGAAAGCTACCAGAGGAACCAGCATTATCAGAAGTCTCCAGACGAGGGCACATCTAAGCTTAACCTTGAAGGCAGAATCAAATTTCATACTTAACCAACAGAATCTTTAAATATGTGTTGTGACCCACAGAACCAGAAATTTAGCGTGATCAGAGCAAAAGATTGTTTGGAAACTCTGTTTAGTAGATAAGGATGTTGAACGTGAGGCTTAAAGATTTGCATGGAAGAAAAATCATTAAGATCTTTGAATGACATGGAGAAAAGTTGAGGATTTACTCTGTGAGAACCCAACACTTTTCCTGTGGAGATGATGAACAATGGATTTGAACCAAGATTGTAAACACACTGATGGCAGTGTGGTGAGGGAGGGAGGGAGGGAGGGAGG
>NW_008470374.1:0-1046 GCF_000622305.1 Nannospalax galili | reverse complement strand
ACAAACAAACAAACAAACCAACCAAAGGAAACACGAGTGTCTTCCCATGTGGAGACAGGGCAGCTCCACACTGCCTGTAGGATTCAGAGGGAGGATGCTGGGTACAAGAGGGAGGCGATGCACTTGGGGTGTGCTGTGGTCTGGATGTGATAAATCTCTCACAGGCTCCTGTGTTGACTGCTTACTGCTTAGCTGCTGGTGCTGTTTTTGAAGGTTCTGGGAACTCTAGTAAGTGAGGCTAGCTGGAGGAAGGAGGCCATGGGGGCAGGGTCTGCCTTTGAAGGTTATACTTTGTCCCCAGTCCTTTCCTAGTTTTCTGCTTCCTGTCTACCATGAATTGAACAGCCTCCTCCACACACTGTCATGATGCTCTGCCTAGAAATATGTGCTGAATAATCAGAAGTCAAATGAAAAATTCTGCCCTTTAATTGTTTTGCTCAGGTGTTCTGTTACAGAAGTGCGAAGTCTGACTCACAGTGGGCATGTTCAACAAACAGCTCAAGTCAGCAGTTACAAGGTGAGAGGAGTCAAGAAATGGAGCAAAAGTTATGACATGGGGACCAATCCCTGTGTGTCTTGCCAACACAGGACAAGATCCAGCTCAAGTGTGTATTTGCACACATCTATGATGTGTCTTCTTGAGGGTCTGGGGCACCATCTTGCTTTCCACTTGCTGCTGCACGCTGAGCATGCTCTCCTGTCCCTTCTCCCCACATTCCAGCCTCCTCACCCATGAATTCTTTCCAGCCCATCTATCTACATCCTTTGGCTCATGGTTCCGAAGCGCATGTCTTTAAGCAAGACCCTCCCAGATCTGCTCGTTGAGCCTCTGTCAGAAGCCTCACTTGCCTGTGCCCTTTGCCATGCTGAACAGCTGTAGTTGGTGGCTGTTGTGTGACTTTTCCTGGGCAATATCTTCACCCTAGATTGAGCACTGTGGACCAAAGAAACAGTTCCACCCTAGTCTAGCTTAGTGAGCAGTGAGTTTAGGGGTCCATTACAGGAGAACAGGTGAGCCAAAGGCAGCTGTGTCACCCGAAAGCCAG
>NW_008470373.1:0-1045 GCF_000622305.1 Nannospalax galili | reverse complement strand
CTCACCTAAAGTTGGGACCTTGACATTGAACTTTCCAACCTCCAGAAATTTGGGAAATTATTTTTACTTATAAGTTGCTCTGTCTCTGGCATTTTATTATAGAAACACAAAGCATAATAAGGCAAAATTGATACCAAGAAGTGGAGCTGTTGCAATAACAAACACTTGCAAATGTGGAAGTGGTTTTGGAAGTGGGAAATGAGTAAAGGCTGGAAGAGTTTGGAGGAAAAGCACGAATGAAGCATCAGCATAATTCTGAAGAGGTCTCAGAAGAAGGGAGAACAGTGGAGAAAGTTTGGAACTTCTTAGAGGTTATTGAAGAGGTCATGGCCACAATGTTGGTATACATGTGGACAGTTATACAGCATACATGGGTCTCAGCTAGAAATGAGAAGAATTGGGACTAAGATAAGCATCATCCTTATAGTTGCTGTGACCACTGGCATTGCAGAATTGTGACCATGTCCTTGAACTTTGTGGGAGACATAATTTAAAAGTGACAAGCTAGGGTGATGTTTGGATGAAAAAATTTCCAGCTAAAATACTGAATGTTACTTTTAAACATGAACACTAAAATGAGAACAAAAGGATGATTTAAAGATGGAATTGATGTTTCAAAGGGAGGTAAAATAGAGAGATTTAGAAAATGCTTAGTCTAGATATGTAAAAAATTTAAAGCCATGTTTGGGATTGAACATGGTGACCATGCCAGAAATCCCAGCACTTGGGAGGCTACAACAGGAGGCTTGCTGTGGGTTTGAGGCCATCATATTCTACCTAGCATGTTTCAGACCATCCTAGACTACAGATGAAATCCTGTCTCAAAAAAATGTGTTTGTAGTGTCTTCTGACATGACAGGACTGCTGTACTCATGAACTCACACAGCTGTGAGTCGCCTACACAAGACCTGCACCAGATCAAGCCAGTCAACATTCTAGCATGGAGTGGGAAGAGGCTCATGAGTGCTTGACTGTGGAGCCGTTGACAGTTGATTCCTTCTGGTGGAAAAGAGTTTTCTTTAAGGATGTGGCTTCTGGTAGGTTG
>NW_008470372.1:0-1045 GCF_000622305.1 Nannospalax galili | reverse complement strand
CCCTCCTGACTCCTTTCACTGGACTCAAAGGACCGTAGGTGCCTCAGGCTCAGGGTGCCATCACTGACGTCACCGCTCAGGCTGGAATCTCTACAGGCTGTGCATCCAGGGGCGGGCAGCTAGGACAGCACGAGGCCCACAGGGACATTACATTTGGTGAACACAGGTTTATTTCTGCCTTTACATGCTTGCTGTGCATGTGTGTTAAGTGTTTGTATGTCTGTGCACACACCTGTACAGTGCTTTCATGTATACATATATGTCCAGGTGGGTACATATATGCTTGCATTTCTAGTGTGCATGCATGACTGTGCATGTGTGACTGTGTGAGTAAGCATGTGCAGGCAAGAGACATGTGCGACATGAGTGTGTGGGTGTACATGTGGGTATGAGTGTATGTGTAAGTGCACCTGCTGACCTCTCTGTAAGGAGAGCAAGTTGTGGGGTGCTGGCTGGATGAGGAGGCTGCACCCAGTGGGTGCTGAGGCCTGGGGAGCCTTCTCCCAAAGGTGCTGTCAGCAGGGGAGGGGGAAAGCAGCACCTTATTTAAATGCAAATGACTGAAATGCAACTTTCTTTATTAAAATACAAATTGTGCTTCAGTCTCTGGCATCTCCTGAGCACCCAAGTCATGGAACACTGCCCAGAGCCTAGGCAGAAGGCATCTGGAGTGCCCAGGGTGGTGAGGGGCCCCTCTGGCAGAGCATGAGGAGAAGGGTTGAAAGCACCCCACACTGAGCCAACTGGTCCCACCTCCATGGCTGCACAGCCACCCCCAAGGGACTAGGCTGGAGCCTCCAGGCCTCCTGGGCTCTCTGCCTGGCTGAGTCCACATGGCACCCTCACCTGGGAGGTCCACCCGGGTGTCACCAATTGTCTCTTGGGGGGGTGAACTAGTCGCCCACCGAGCTGAGTCTGGTACGGGCCCTCTGGATTCAGCCCACTTGACACAAGTCTTCTTCCAATCCATCTGCAGGCACAAAATGCCTCTTCCTAATTCATGCCACCTGTAGAGGCTTGTGGCCTGAGACCCCAGCCTCCTCTT
>NW_008470371.1:0-1045 GCF_000622305.1 Nannospalax galili | reverse complement strand
CACACACACACACACACACATGCACACACACACGCATGTACACACATACACACACACGCACAGACACAGACACACCTATTGAACGTGTGAACAGTCTTTATTCCAAACCCTATATGCTGCAAGTTTAATGCTATGCTAAATCAAAAGCAAACTGCACATATTTAATTCTTAAAGTAATGATTGCTGCACTTTGGATGCAGAAAAAATAAATTATGATATGTGGGTACTCGTGTCTCTTCTCCATGGAGCACAGTATCTTCTAATCTAATGTTATTTTTAAATGATGGGGCTGAGTGATCCAATGAAATAATTACCTCAGAGTCACAGAAAAACTAATATTTTATAGCAGTGTTCAGAGGATATAGTGTTCCATTCTATATGTTCAGTTATTGATCATTAATTGAACTGTTTGGGGACATTTTGTCTCTCACCAAAATGTACTTTGTGTTTTAATTCTTGTCTGGATCAAAATCATAGAGGTGTTCCTTACCGTCTGAGATGAGGTTGTCTTGCAGCCATGCCCCTGAGCTTTCATGTTTATGGGGATCGCTCTTACCTTTGACTGCAAATCCCAACTCTATGTTCTTCATTTTGAGAAGCCCATCATCTTCAAAAGGCCCTCACCTATCCTCCATTGTCCTCAAACCACAATCAACTATTCAGCTTTTTAATTTTAGTAAAATACACGTAGTATAAGCGTCACCACTTCATCCACTTTAAAACCTGCAGTTCAGAGGTATTTAGTATCCAGAGTATTGTGCAACCTTCACTATTAGCTAGTTCCAGAATAGTTTCCTGCTTCCTGGATATGATCAATGTACATTGCATAGATGCATGGAACTTTCAAAGAATTAAAAAAAGAAAAAAGAAAAAAATACTTCCATCTTTCTAAAAGAATATTCTCATGCTGGCTAAGAAATCACACCCCATACCTCCCAGCCCTAGAAACTACTGGTCTGATTTTTCTATCTCTGCTTTGCCTATTCCGGAAATACTGTTTAAGTAGATTCTTATGGTCTGTGGCCTTTTGTGTCTTTTTTTTTTT
>NW_008470370.1:0-1041 GCF_000622305.1 Nannospalax galili | reverse complement strand
AAAAAAAGCAACGTTTTGGAAATTTGTTTCACATCAGTGTGAGTCTACTCCATTTTGAAAGTTAAGCATGTCAAAAAGTTATGATGGAAAGGTTAAAGAAATTTTTTCTCTTGCAGGCCTAGTGACCTGGGGCATGGGTCTACCCCCTGCTACCAGTGGCAGAGTTCATTTCTGAAGCCAGGATTTGCACACCTCAAAGTCTACATCCACCATGATGAGCTGCAGCTTCTACCTCATCCTGCTCTTCCTTAGCCAGGAGCTCCTCAATGCTCTGGCCCTCCATAGCTCTAGCTCCACCTCAACTCCCTCTCTGTGGGCAGTAGCTGAGGTTACTCCTATCACAGTAGTGGCTGAAGAACCTGCAGCCATGTGTGAGCATCACAATAACATCTTGTTCCTTTTTTATTAGCCCATATGTCATTAAATTTGTCAGATTTTCTTTTTACCATTTCATGGAGTCAAATGTTTATTTACATGCTTTACCTAACAGTTTGTTCAGTTTCTATTTTATAGATTTCTCTAATGGTCCTATCTTACTTAAACTCCACCCCAATTTATCCTGTTTTTCTGTTATCTATTTTTTTCTTAGTTTTAAAAACTGGAATTTGAGACCATTTATTCACAACTTGTGTACTTTTAGCATGTAGTGATGTAGGAATGGCAGCAATGGGGCAGAACAGAAGGCTCAGTGGTTGAGTGTTTATGCATGCTTCAGTTCTCAGTATCCACATCACCTGCTCGCAACCACTTAAAATGATATAAATGTGTCATGACTAAATATAAAGATTGCTTGCATTGGTTAATTTTTTCAGACCAGCTTGGGCTCCCTTTCATGGATGTGGATGCTCTGCTTTCATTTTCATTTAATCCAAAATATGTTCTAATTCCTTTTCTTGATACTAGCTTATTCAGAAGTAAAAAGGAGTGTCCTGCTCGCTGCTCTGCTGATACATTGCTAGACTCTACCCTTCACTCAGAGTTCTCTGAACCCTGATGGGAGGAGGAACATCACACACACACACACACACACACACACACACA
>NW_008470369.1:0-1046 GCF_000622305.1 Nannospalax galili | reverse complement strand
TTTCCCCAAGACTACATACTCATTTCCTTAGTGCTATGGTTATTCCAGTTTAAACACACATTTAAAGATTCAAAGCTAGCTGGCATCTATCTTTGAAAGAAATTATGTGACTTTTGGGTTTCTGGGTCTGGGTTACCTCACTCAGAGTGATTATTTCCATCTCCACCAATGTCCTGAAAATTTCATAATTTTATTTTTTATAACAGCTGATTAATATTCTATTATGTATGTATACCACATTTTCATTATTCAAAAATCAGTTGATATATATCTAGGCTGTTTCTATTTCCTAGAAAATGTGAATGGAGCATCAGTAATGTGGATGATCAAGTATCTCTGCAGTAAGATATAGAGTCCTTTGGGTATATGCCCACAAGTGGTGTAGCTGGATCATACGGTATATCTATTCTTAGCTTTTTGAGGAACCTCCACCCTGATTTCCATAGTGACTGCACCAGTTTGTACTCCCACCATCAATGAATAAGTGTTCTGATTTCCCATTATCTATGCCAGCAGTTTTGGTCCTTTTTAATCTAGTCGTTCTGACTGGGTCAGAAGATATCTGAAAGTTTACATTTGTATTTGCTAAGGATATTGAAATTTAAAAAATATTTTTGGCCATTATAATTTCTTTTTAGAGAACTTTGTTTAGTTCCATGCCCCAATTTTTAATTGGATTATTGTTTTCTTGATGTTCATGTATTTTTAGCTCTTTGTGTAGTCTATATTCTAACTCTCTGTCACACGTATAGCTGGCAAAGATGTTCTCCATGTTCTGGAGGTTGCTTCTTCACTCAAATGGTGGTGTCCTTTCCTATACAGAAACTTTGTAGTTTCATTAGGTCTCCTTAACAATCATTGGTTTTAATGCTTGCACTACTGGGGTGCTCTTCACAAAGTCCTTTCTTGTGCCTATAAATTCCAGTATATTCTCTACTTTCTTCTCTGTGAGATTCAGATGATCAAGTCCTATGTTGAGATCCTTGATCTGTTTGGAGTTGAGTTGTGCAGGGTGAGAGATAGGGATCTAGTTTCATTCTTCTACA
>NW_008470368.1:0-1045 GCF_000622305.1 Nannospalax galili | reverse complement strand
AATATGAAATTATAGAAATTATATAATAAGTACAAGGAAAGGTAGGAGATAAGGTTAGGACAGGAAAAGCAGGTGGATCATGCATAAAACAAAGTAGACTAACTAGGGTCAGTCACATAAATAACTGCATTAAAAATAATTTGGTAAAGTTTTCCATTTTAGTGCATGATATTGGATAGGGAATAAAACTCTCAATATTATTTACATACTGGAAATAAAGAAAGTCATCAGGTAAAAGAATAGATTTGTTATACAAATACTAATCCTAATTTCAAAAGACAAAAGAGCTAAATTAGATTTAAAGATAAGTAATATCATAAGAGACTATTGTCATACTGATAACCTGCAGTGAAGTAGGTTTCATGGTTTAAAAAATAGTATAAAAATGTCTATTCCTGGCTTTTACTATGCTAGCCTATGGTGTCTAGTAGAGGCAATGTCTATAAGCTAACTCCTTTTAACCTCTTTTTATAATGTGTATTTATATAATTTAAGAATCTTCTATATTGGTAAGTTTCATGTGACTTTTTCTGAATGCCTTTAGTGTTAGTTGTCCCTCCTCATACTCCCTCCTTTGTCCTGCCTTCCTGTTTCCTACCCCATTTATGCCTTCCTACTCTGTTATACCCCTTTCTCCTTTATTTCATTGCATTCTACCCCCCCTCCCAGGAAGTCACCCCTCCTGTGGCCCTTTATTAATTTCTTGATCTCTCTGGATTTTCCAAATGAAACATGCATTTCTAAGATTTCAAAGATAGCATCCAGCTACGAAAGAGAAAATGTGATGTTTGTCTTTGGGGTCTGGGGTACTTTACACAGGATAATTGTTTCCAGTTTCATTCAGTTACCTGTGAATTTCAGAATGATTTCATATTTTAAAGAACTAAATAATACTCCATTATGAATATGATGCATAACAATATTATCTTTTCATAAGTTAATGGAACATCACTTTCAATTCCTGGCTATTATGGGAAGGAAACTCATTCATCTCTAAGTTCATATGAACAGGGTCCCAGGAGCTTGTAGGACTCTATTTCCATAT
>NW_008470367.1:0-1044 GCF_000622305.1 Nannospalax galili | reverse complement strand
TTAAAAAAACAGAGCAATTACTTATCACCAAAAAATTGTATTTTATGTCTCTTAATGGATGACTGTATCCATCATATTCCAAGTACTCATTTTAAAAAGTAGGAGCTGTAAAATGAAGTTAATTATAAAAATAGAATAATACAAACCATTCCTTGCCAAGGAGGTGGTGGTCCCATGTTATGAAATTCCCTCACATAATCATTGTAGGACTAAAATGAAAGATGATGATAATGTCAATAATAAATTAAATGTTTCCAGAACTACAAATAATCAGACCTTGGTTAAATATATAAAATTTAATGCTTACCCCATTTAAAAACACATCTCGGCGAACTCCTGAAAATCGTCTGTTGGGAATAAGATTTGTGAAACTAAATTCAGGTAATTCATAAACTAGTTCCCAGAATGTAATTCAAAGCTAAGCAAGAGTGAACCCAACTTACCTATCAACTTCCTGGTATCGGGGATCCTTTAAATACCCTGTTCAAACATCAAGCATTTTAGTAAATCAAATTTATATTTTTATTATGGCATATTAAACCTTCCTTTACCACTTGTTCCAATTCTTCCCATGAAACATCAAGTGATGCCATTATTAAACTACAGGTTTTTCTCCTATTTTGCAAGTTTATGGTCCAAGTCTCACTACAGAAAAACTCTTTATTCTACATCATAGAGAAGATTAAGAGTAGAAGAACTACTTGAGGACACTGTAACAGTCTCTTTATAGCAAATGTTTACCTTTCACTTTATAAATGCAGAGGTCTTGGTACTTGGAAACCATGGGTAAATTTCAAAACATGCAAGCTTAAAACACAGGAACAAAATTGCAAAAGTTGCAAAAATGAACATGTACACATTTTAACTCCAAGAATCTTAGTAATAAAAGAAATAGCCACCCCATCCCCTACTTCCTTCAGTAAGGATCCAGCAAACTATCATGTAAAAATATATGGGTGGCTGTGTTATACTTGGGAAAGTATCCTAATGTAACAATCTTCTCTTAAAAAAAAATGTTTGGCAGGAGAGATTGCTCATCAGTTA
>NW_008470366.1:0-1045 GCF_000622305.1 Nannospalax galili | reverse complement strand
ACCCATCTACTCACCCACCCATCTAGATACCCATCCATCCATCCATCCATCTCTTTACCAAATTTTCACCCTTGAAAACTGCTAAACATACTTTTAAAAGAATTTTTTCCCACAGCAGACACACAGCTTTATTTCCTTATCCACTTACTGGTGCAGAGTTTCCATTTGGTCCTCTTGATCTAACCATTCTCCCCAGCACTTCTACTCCATCTGCTGTGATATTGGCTGATGCATTTACTGCTTTCTCACCCACTTCCTTACAGTCAACAACCACTTTGGCCAAAGTCTTGCTGATAACAACATGGAGCTAGTAAAAGAAAAGATGTTTTAGGAGGTCCTGTGCAAGAAGAAATATGAGCCAACTTGTAGAATTTGTATGACTCATCATAAAAAGTGTGAAAAGAGGGAATTCCGTCTCTATGCATTTTTCTAGAGAAGAATAGTTCTTTCACCATTTCTGTGGCTGTTCAATATTCAAGTACCACCTTATTTTTATTTAATTAGCACTTTGACACAGTTTTTAAAAGATTTACTTTTTTCTTTTTATTAAAGATTTCAGTTTTGTTAATATTTTAATATACAAAGTACTAGATGTTATATGGCATTTTCATATGTATGTTATTATAATTTGTTCTAATTTGTTTTCCTCCCCCACTGCCATCTCCCATCCCCTCCTCTCACCTCCCCCGCCCCCAGCTATGAAGGAATCAGGAGAGGAGAGGAAGTGATCTATCATAGGGAAGAGCAAGGAGGTCATTGAATGCATGTGACAGGAAAGTCAAAGGGTGGATTAACCAGCCAAAGATTTACTTCTTAAACGTTATCTTTAAACTAGAGCAATAGCATCTTTGAAATAATAGGATCACTGTGTTACTTGTTCATTTTGTGAACATATATAGAAATATGCACATTATTAAAAATTTAAAACTGCTTGTCAGGTTACTACCACATATCATCTACGGTACCTCCAATATTCACAAATTACAACTTGCTAATATTTGCTTGTCAGAGGATGAGGAAGGGAGAGCTGGCTTCTGAAGGAGGA
>NW_008470365.1:0-1045 GCF_000622305.1 Nannospalax galili | reverse complement strand
TATGGCTTAGTGCATAATCATCTGCTTCAATCTGCACTGGATGTTATACACAGTTGTCTCCCTTTATAAGAACACTAGAAATGTTGGATTGTAACTCTTGAAGCTGTCTCCTAAGCACATTCATTTTTCATGCTCTCAGAAGCTCTATCTGCAAGAGACCTTCTAGATCCAGGCCTGTTGATGTACCTTATAGGAAGGGGTGGGGACCCTGACAGTTCAGTCATTCCCTGTCCTATTTGCTGTATATAATTCTGCCCAAGCTGCATGCAATCTCATGATCTCGGGAGTTGAGTGGAAGGTTAACTGAAGGGGGGAGGGAGGAGTGATTCCTGAAGCTGTTGAGGCTTTTCAATGGGTATGGCTGTTTTGGAGTCATCAGTGGTCTTGTAATAGGCACTTGCCCATGCTTTGTAAAGTAAGCCCAAGTAAGTTCATTGATTCACCAGGTTGGACATCAGTGAAATCATACTTCAAGCCCTATCTAGGGGTGAGATGTTTCCAAGTTTCTACAATGGCTACTAATGAAGAAAATTTCTAAGTTTATTCCAAGCTAACCCAAGAGTGACCAGTGCCCCAGGAACACAAACCTCCCCAAAATGATCCAAGTCCTCAAAGGACAGGTTTTCTGTGAGATTCTATCTACAACTGTTTTGGTGTTCATAAAATTTAATACTATTCAGAGGGCCAGGCCATAAAAACTTGCCCCAAACTATGCAATAAATTGACCAAGGAAAGACTGTTTCCAAATTTAAGGAGGTTCACATGGTGACCTAGATTGTTTTTCTAAGGCCCTTGGAGTGGGTGAGGGCCTTCACCTGCAGGGATTCTCAGAAGTTACCTGGTAAGAGACAGCTGTTACATGAGAAGGCATCCGACTCTCAATGAGTAGGGGCAAGTAACTTTGTTGCCTCTGTTGCCTGAGGTGAAACATGAACCTCTCTGGGTGACGACTTAAGTGGGAGGATGAAAGATCTCCATCCACATCCCTCCCTCAGAGGACCTGGCTCTTGCCTGGATACCATCTTCCAGGTCTCAGTGGCAGGCT
>NW_008470364.1:0-1045 GCF_000622305.1 Nannospalax galili | reverse complement strand
AAAGTTATTAGATGTACTCTGTATATCAACCTAGGGCCAAAGAGTACACAGGATAACAAAAATTCTTGCTTGAGTGAATTGTGTAGAAGGGGGGGGAACCATGTGAAATATGTGTATGTTAGTGATAAAACAGTAAGATGAAAAAATAATAACCAGAGAATGAGCTAGGCATTGCGAGGTCTGTGTAATTTTCAACAAACTATCTGCAGATGGTCTCCTAAATGAGAAAATGTCTTCTAAATAAAGAAGGTAAAAGTAAGTGAATGAATCTTGACAATGGCAGAAAGAAGAGGGTCAGGTACAAGATTAAAAGTGAAGAAAGCTTAAATTGGGGTCATGATTTGCCATTGAAAGAATAAGACTAGAAACAGGATGGGTAAGACAGAGCAAGCTAAGTGCAGTACAATGTAGTTAGAACAGGTTGCTCTTAATGAGTTAGAGCCATGTTGCTAGATGGGTTTATTCAATTCAAAACTGAACGATAACACATTCATATTACACAATCAAACTGGAGAATGTATGCAAGAGTTAAGAATCAGGTTTCCTCTATTCAAAAAATAGATTTTATCTTCTGAATTGTGCAGCATGTAGCTGAAATCTGTGCCATTGATAACTTTAAGTTATTACTAAAATTCATTCTTTTCTGTTTAAGCAGAAAATCCTTTCACTGATCACCTTATTTCACAACTGGATTTTCTTTCCTTCCAAAATTTCTTTATAACTAATTACCATGTACATCTTCTGAAAAAGAAAATAAGTTATTTCTTACTGCCTTCCACCTTTTTGAATTTAATGCATATGCATGAAATGATTTTTTGTTCTTTCTGTGTTTTGTTTTCTTCTTTTTCTCTTTCTTCTTCTATGAGTTCTTAATTTCCTTTTCTTCATAATTTTCCTCAGGAAGTGGTTGACATGCTTCACATGTTGTATGTTTTACTAGGCTTCTAACATTTAGTTGTAAGATGAAACAGAACCTGCCACATTTCCTTTTAAAATATATTTTATTGAGCTTTTGTACATTTCATACAACAGTTCTTAATCAAAT
>NW_008470363.1:0-1044 GCF_000622305.1 Nannospalax galili | reverse complement strand
CCAATTGTGACTATGTTTAGGATCACAACCAGGCTCATCGAAGTTGTGATGATGGTAGCTATTTCATGCAGAAGAGACTGCTTTATAGCATCTTCTTATTAAAAGGACCTGGAATTTAAAATGATTTTCTTATGACCTAAAAATGTGGCAGAAATTTTTGTTCCAACATGGCCTAGTGCTGCTCACAGTACATAACTATCTCTTCCCCATCATGTTTAAGTTTTAACATCTATGAACAGTATGTCTTCACTTTAATTTTTTTTTTTTCATCTTAAAGGCATGATTTTATGCTGAAAGTTTCCAGTTTTCAACTTCACAAACCTGAGAAGGGAATTAGGGACAATTCCTCAGTTGGGGCATTGCCTCTATCAAACTGGCCTGTGGCCATGTCTATAGAAATGCCTATGCATTTCCTGGATTATTGAGTGACTTGGGAGGGCCCAGCCCACTGTGCTTGGTACCACCCCTTGTCCTGGGTTGTCAAAGAAAATAAGCTGAGCAGGGGCCAGAGGAGCAAGCCAGTAAGCAGCATTTCCCCATGATCTGTGCCGAGTTCCTGCCTCCAGGTTCTTGCCCTGAGGTTCTACCATTGCTTCCCTCCAGAAAGGACTGTATTGTAAGCTGTAATAAATTCTTTCCCCCATGTGGGTTTTGGTTACAATGTTTATCACAGCAATCTAAAGAAAACTGGGACAGACGGAAAAAATCTGTTTAGCTTTAACATTGTTGACTGCTTGACTACAAAGAATGTGATTTCCAAACAATGATAGCATACTGGGTTATAACATCTTATAAATAAAGGTTACTCTATTACAAAGGGTGGAAACTGTGGGCAATTCTGGAAGTACTTCTCACCTTGCCATTAGCCATCATAAGCAGATGTGACTTAGCTCAGCCAAACTGGGACTCATCATGCTCAAACTCCAGCTACCAAACCATGGATATTGATCATGTCCAGTGCAAATTAGTCTCAGAGAACCAAATAAACATTTATTTTGTTTTATTTTGTAAAAATTGAATATGTTGGCTGGCCGTGGTGGTGCA
>NW_008470362.1:0-1045 GCF_000622305.1 Nannospalax galili | reverse complement strand
CCCCACACTAAACACTTTTTAGGGCTGCCAAGATGGTGCAATGAACAAAAACGCTTGTCCAGCAAGTCTGATGATTTGAGTTTGCTCCCTGGATCTCTTGGTGGAAGGAGACCATTGATTTCTAAAAGCTGTCCTCTGACCTTCATGTACACCCTGTGGCATGTACACACCCACACTCACATTCATATCACACCCACATGATAATACTAAGTAAAATATTTTTAAAAACATGCTTTTATATACTTACTTCAGAATCCGTTTATTTTAGCTTTACAGAAAGTTACAGAAGGGGCCCATAAAGTGCCCGAAGGCTGAATCAAGTGTCCAGCGTTTTGCTTTTTCTGGGCTGCATGGGTGAAGAGTTGTCTTGGGCCACACATTACATGGTTTCCTCTGTTACTGTTTCACTTTGGTGTATCTGATATTCAGTTTTCCTTAGTTGCCTCTAATGTCTCTTCTCTATGTCAGTGTCCTAGCCTCCACACCACGTGATATTTTGTGGCTTAGCAATCATGTTCTGTTGAGCTTCTATTGGCTCAGCTGGTTTCTGACTTGTTTCTAATGACCTTGACAGTATTGAGAAGTACTGCCTAGATAGTCTGTTGAAACCTCAGTGGGGGCTTATGATGTTCTTTCTTAGGATCAGACTGAGATTATGGTTTTGGGGAGGAAAACCACAGAGGTGAAATATTATTCCCATCACATCATATCATGAGACAGATGATCAGATGACTACTAGATCACCTGCCTGATGTGCTATTTGTAACTTTTTCTATTGTCAAGTTACTTTCTCTCCCATGTCAACACGGTGCTCTTGTGGGAGGCAGTCACGTTTTGAGGGCAAGGAGTTACAGGCCACCACTTAGTGAGGTGAGCAGCTATCAAATTATTTGATATTCTTGTGTATGGTAGATTTGTCTCTTGAATCCTTTTATTCATTTATTTGAATATTATACAATATGAACTCATGCATATTTATGTTTAATTTAGGCTAGTATCCAGGACTATCTTACTTACTTGTAACTTTGAAAAACTATTTTTTTTT
>NW_008470361.1:0-1045 GCF_000622305.1 Nannospalax galili | reverse complement strand
AGACATTCCAAATCCAAAGCCGTGAAATCTGAAACATTTCTGGTCAAAATCGCTTTGAATAATCATGTTCCAATTTGGAATTTTTCTTGTCTTTTTGGGACAGGATCTCTCTGTAGCCCCAACAGGCCTCAAACTCGTTATGTAGACCAGGCTGGTCTTGAACTCACAGAGATTCGTCTCCCTCTGCCTCGCACGCCTGGCCTCAATTTGCATTTTTAAAATTAAGATGGTCTTAAATTTACAGATGATAAAAATGAACTGCTAAACAAAGGGGAACTTTGTTGGCTCGGGCCAGACAAAGTTCCAGCACTGACATGGGGAAGTGGTCACAAAACCCCCAACTGATCCTGAGGAAGCACTGGCAACCGATGGCTGCTGCGTGTCAGTCTTGTTTAAAGATGAGCCACTTGGTTATGTTGACCAGGTTCCAGTGGATGTACCCACACCAAAGTGCAATTGGGAAGACAAATTTGACTCTTCAAGGCCTTTAAATACATATATGAAATTTAACAGGGAGGTAAAGTGTGTGCAGACAGGGGAGAGGATCTATACAGGAAAAAACGTACATTTTAATAAAGCCAGAAAAATTAAACTATAAATAAATTTTCAAATGTAAAGCCAAAATCTCTCCTACATCCTACCAACAAAACCAACATGATACATTCTATTCGGGTTTTTTGTGTAGCCCATGATGTTTGGATGAGAATATGTTTGCATGTATGTCAAAGCGCAAATGTATGTGCTTGTGTGTGTGCTTGTGTAAGCATGTGCATGCAGAGGCCAGAGGTTGACTTTAGAATTTTTCCTCTCTCTGTTCTATTTAATGACTCTCTGACCCAGAGCTCACTGATGCTGCTAGTCCAGCTACCCAGTTTCTCCAGGATTCCCTTATCTCTGGGTGTCAAGTACTAGGACTGTAGGCAGGACTCCACACTTGCCTTGATGCCCACCTGACTTTTAAATGGGTGTTGGGGATTCAAATTCAGGCTCTACCTATTGTGAGGCAAAAGCTTTTCCACTGAATCATCCCCGAAGACCCCCCCCC
>NW_008470360.1:0-1045 GCF_000622305.1 Nannospalax galili | reverse complement strand
CTCATCAGCCTGTAGAGATAGCAGAGCTGGAAAAGGAGAAGAACCATGAGGCTTGCATTTCCCCAGAAACTCTGCCACTATTATCTGGGGCTCCTCCCCTGTACGTTCACAAAGAAGGGCATTTAAACTGGCTCAAGAACAGTTAAAGCCCCCTGAATATGGAAGACCAGTAGTGTGCTGCTTTGGTATTAATATTTCCAGCAATCAGGTCAGAGAGACGGATCAGCCAGTAAAAGTGCTCACCACACAAACCTGAAAACCCGAGTTGACCCCAGAATCCATGGTGGAAAGAGAGAACCAACTCCCCAAAGTTGTCTTCTGACCTCCACACATGCCCAGTGGCATGCATGCACCAAACACATACATATACATCATATATACAAAAATAATAAAATTTAAATATTTTTAATGGTTAGCACAGATCCAAAAGAATCACTCAGGACACCTATGTATTAAAAAATCCTAAAGGTTCTCCACTGTGAAGAAATAAAAATCCAAACACTTCACCTTGGCTGTCATGACCTTTCACAACCAGTCCCAAAGCTTCACTGAGCATCTGCTCCCTCTAACAGCCATCTTCCATCTCCTCGATATACCCGTTCACCATGGTTTGAACATACCTGGACAATATCCACCTCGGTACTTTTCTCCAAAGACTATACTTGAAGTAAATTGAGATATCCTTTAGGCTCAGTTCAAGTGACATTTTCTCAGATTCCCGTATTAAAGAAATCTTCTTAACCTGGCCTGTGGCTCATGCCTTAATCCCAGTTACTTGGAAGACTGAGGCAGAAGGATTAAAAGTTCAAAGACTACCTTGGCTACAGAGTGATTTCAAGGCCTGCCTGGGTAATTTGTGGAGACCTGTCTCAAAGTTTAAAAAAATGAAGAGGGCTGGGTCTATAGCTCAGTAGTAGCATGCTTGGCATACATGAATCCATGGGTTCAATTTCAAACATGAAAAAATTAAAGTAAAAAATAAAGGATATAGTGAGATAAATAATATAGAGATAAAATATATCTGTACAAATTAAAGGATATATAT
>NW_008470359.1:0-1045 GCF_000622305.1 Nannospalax galili | reverse complement strand
AAAAAGATCTATGTAATTTATGGCCAGAGAGTTTTTCTGGTACAGTATATGTATATATATAATTATATACAGATATTAATATATGTCCTAAATGTGTATATGTTCTAAATGTACTTGAGTCACATTTTTACTACTTGTATCTATGCTTTCCAGCATCAAAGGTAAGCACCGTTCATAATGATGCATGAATGGCTAAGACGAGGCTGGGCTGTTACTGTGGGCACAACATATTACATCCTCCCTAAACTCACATTTCCATTTGGCCACTGTGAGATCTTATTTGTCAATGTGTGCATTGTTCATTTTGTAACTAAGGCCAGTATATAGCAATGCAGATATGCCCCAGTGGTAATGAGTACTTGCTGCTCTTTCGGAGGACACATGCTCCGTTTCTAGTAACCAAGTACCAGAGTCAGGTGGCTCACAACCACCTGCAATTTTATTTCCAGAGGATCTGATGCATTCTTATGGCCTCCACATACACATGCTCATATAAACAGACACAGACACACAGATGGATAGGTAGATAAATAAATAAAATTTTTAAAATATTTTATTTGTTTATATTTTTGCATATATGAGTTTATTCTTTGCATGAATGTAGGTTCACTTGTGTTGTGAAATGCCTGTGGAGGACAGAAGAAAGTGTCAAATTCCCCTGGAACTGGAACTACTGAAAGTTGTTGTCTGCCATGAAGGTGCTGGGATTTGAACCTGGAGAGCAAACACTTGCAATCCTAGAGCAGGGCTGGTGGAAACAGGATACATGGCATTCACTAGCCAGTCGGTCTAGCTGAAATGGTGAGTTCCAGGTTAGTGAATGACCAGTGTGTGGGAAAACTGTCTCAAGTTCTAGAATAGGGTGACATAGAACTGCAAATATTGAATAATATTACAACTGAGGTAAATTCCATATATGTTTGGGTATGAGTGAAAATGTCCTCACACAGTAGAGAACGTGGAAACGTAAAGAGTGTGGATGCAGGTTGGGGCATTCTCTCACACTAGGCTTGGGAGAAACACTGTAGTGTAGGGGAGACGCAAA
>NW_008470358.1:0-1044 GCF_000622305.1 Nannospalax galili | reverse complement strand
TGTACAGTGCTGGCTCTTCCCCGGTGGTCTCCAGGAATGACAGGTCAGTTTTTCCCAGGGACTTGTACTTCTAAAGATCAGAACCTATGTTTTCTCCATCTTGTTGGAGACCTTGAACTTTTCAAGGTTAACTGAGCATCGTGGAAGACCTCAGGCAGTGACTGACCCTCTCCCTTCCCCAGATGCTGCAGGATTAAATGAAGTCAGGAGCCTCCTCCATGGAGAGACCATAGGAAGAAAAATTTCTCAATGGCCTTGAGCATTTTATTTCTCTCTGCTACAGTGGGGTTGGGGAGGCCTCAGTCATGATCTGCCCAAACGCATTGGCGGTGGCATTAGTCATAAATCGTCATCCGACGTTTATTGCTGCCAAGATCCCGGCAGATTGATTATTTTGGAAAAGGAATGAAACTGTGATGGCCAAGCCGCTGCCTCATGAAAAACCTCTTTGTCACTTGTCATCTTGACAGGAGAGGGGCTTGAATTGGAAAAGGGGGGACGGCACTATGGAGTGTGTAGATCTTGTGGGTGCCTCAGGGGACAGCAGACAAGTCCTGTGTACCATCGCTGATGAATATGTGTATGAAAGCCCATACCACCCAGCAGCTCTTTGGAAGGAATGGCAGTTCTTTATCTCATGCTTAAGGCTTCTGCATGGTGTGGCTGAGCTAATGAAAGTGAGCCAGTATCTATGCAACAGTGGGACTCGGCATTGATGGATGAGCTCCTTTGCAAATGTGGTGCTCTGATCAAGCCAGTGTCCTGCTTCCTTCCCCTGCGGTCCTTCCCTCTGTGCTGAGGCACATACAAAACCTGGGGAGGAGTTTAGCCTCTTGTTTCCGGGGTCACTGGGTTATTGCCTTTCGGTCCAAGCGTAGTAGGGGCAGGCACTCCAGGGCAGGGAGAAGCCCCTGTTACCACAGCCTGCAGTCAATGGCGCAGTGCCCTCTTCAGTGGGCACAGACAGGCACAACGTAGATGAGATTCACTCAAAGCTGAACTCTGCTCCAGGTGGGACGAGTTACTGGCCCTCTGGGACATGGT
>NW_008470357.1:0-1045 GCF_000622305.1 Nannospalax galili | reverse complement strand
GTAGATGGGACTGCAGCAAGAGATAGGAGCCCTTAGAGAAATGGGGTGGTATTTCTGTTGACTTTGGTACCATCAGTGCCCAGATAGTGCCCAGTGTATTAGAGGTATCAGTCAGTATTTGTCTACTGAACACATTGAATATGTGGATGTTGTTCACAGGGAAAATACATACATACTAGCAAGTAGAGTGTGAGGCAAAACACTGGTCACTGAGGCTGAAGTGAATGGAATATGTCCTTTAAAGGAGAAGCCCCTGGAAGCATTTGAGCAGGTGTGAAGGTTTATTTCATGTATTTACTTGACTAGGATATGATCCCACTCATTTGTTCAAATGCCAGTCAGGTATTAATGTGACACTCATGTTTAGGTGAGAGTAACATTTCAGTCAGCAGACCATTTTCCACAATGTGAATGGGCTTCAAACAGCTGAAGACCTTAAGATAAAAGAGCCGAGGTCTCCCTAGGTCTAGGTATCCTGCCTCCAGATTGCCTCTGGACTTGAAGTACAATAGAAACGTTTCCTTGAGTGTCCAGTGTCCTGACCAGCCCTTCAAATCTCAGACTTGCCAACGCACATGAGCACATGAAACAATTCCTTAAAATGAATCCCACCATATAAATTGGTTTTGTCCCTAAGTAGAACACTGATTAACATGTTAGCAAGTCTAGATTTTTAGAATGAGAAAACCCCTCTGTCACAGTGATCTGTGGTGCCAGCCTGGGATCACAGAACAGATTCAAGAGACTGTTGTTACAGTAATGGTAATAGGCCAGGAGAGTGCAACCCTTCATTTGGTTGCTATTTATTGAACATGTACTACATATCAATCATTAATGACAAAATTCCATTATAAACTGTGTTGTATTGACTTAATCCCTAGGTTAGTAAGATGGCTCAGTGGTTAAAGGTGCTTGCCTCCAAATCTGAACACCTCAGCTAAATTCCCAGAACCCATAGTGGAAGGAGGGAACTGAGTCATGCAAGTTGCCTTCTGACTTCAACTGCACTGTGGCATGTGTATGTATATGTATACCCACATACACA
>NW_008470356.1:0-1044 GCF_000622305.1 Nannospalax galili | reverse complement strand
CAGGGTGGTACAGCAGTTCAATGACACATACCAACAATGGCTGATGTTCTCTCTATCCTACAATCCATCGTTCTCAGGGTTTTTTGAATTCTTCAAAAGGAGGAAAATAATTGCATTTTCAAGAATGTTCAAGCACTTTCTGAGAAAAATCCAGAGTTATTTTATTCTACCAAGCTTTGTCAGAAGAAAAACTCCTTTCAATTAGAGTCTTAAAGATTTGTCACATCATTAGACAAAGTGGATCACACGCACTTTTCTACTAATCATTTGATGTAGGAGAGTGGACGTTCTATAAGTTAAGTAGATAAAACGTGAAATATGGTTTATCCCTTTGGCAGAATATCTATTTGACAAAGGCAAAACACAAAGAAGAGTTTATCAGTTAAAGGACCAAGGGACAAATAACACCGTAGCCGACAACTAAGATAATAGCTCTTCTTACTCATTCTCCACATATAAATTCTCTGTTCATATTCATCTGCTCTGAGAACCCAAGGGAAAGCTAAGTCTCAATTTATTAATTACATCCTCCTCACAAGAAAACAACACTTTCTTCGCCATGAACCACCTTTTGTGTTTTCCTCGAAGACCCTAATGTGTATTCAACTAGAATTTGGAATTTCTTCTTTAAAAAGGCATCAGCTAGACATGATTATGTAGGAGAGCCCTGGAAGAGGAAACACACAAATGGGGACGTGATAAAGTCGTGGATAAGAAAGCCTCATTACTGTAGATTTAGAACAAAAGACTTTGTTGGAAAAGTGATGATTAGTATCCTAAGGTGTCAAGAAGTTTGGCAGTGTGCATAAACTAAAAAATTAACAAGACAAGACATGAAGAAATAAAATTTATATGCTATTCGAAAACACTAGCAATTTTCCACTCAAGCAAAATATTTGTGACCATCATATGAGTTTTTCTTCTTTTTGCAAGTTTCATAATAATGCAAGAGACAATCCAATGCCTACAGGGTCTTCATGTTTGATCTTCATGGTGTGCTGCTCATATAGAAATCATTTATATTCACAACACCAAATGCTTAGA
>NW_008470355.1:0-1038 GCF_000622305.1 Nannospalax galili | reverse complement strand
GAAGGGGACTTAGCAGCAAGCTCTGGCTGATGAAAGGGCCTTGAGAGAACAGAGGCTACTCCACCCTGGGATGGGAACAAATGTGCTGCCCTGCTAAGTGACAAAGTGATGGGCACAGAAGGAGCAAGCTCAGCCACTGATCTTTAGCAGCTCATCAGGAAATGCATGCTAAATGCAACTCGAATCTGCAGAGGATAATGTTCATACCTCATCCATCTGTCACAAATACAGCTAGTTATGATGTTCATTCAAGAGAACAGGTCCAGAGAGTGGCTACAAGAACTTCATCTCCATGAGGGAAATGATGTGAAAGCGGGGCTCAGTGGTGAGCTCACCTGGTTATTTCAGTAGCTGGAGAGACCATGCTGATCAGCCCCAGAGAGCCTGCTGGAGTGCTGGCCATTCAGCCTCGACCCACCAGTTAACAAATGGCCTCCTCCATCCATGCACCCAGGTGGATGAGACTGAGAGACTGCAGACCACAAAGCCAATGCACCCTCCAGCTGTGCCCTCTGCAGCCACACACCTCGGTAGATGAGGCTCAGAGGCTGCAGAACACAGTGCTGAAGCTGCTCATCAGTCATTCCTTTGATCTGAAGAGCCACTCATTTGCTTCAGCTCTGCAGGGCAAGGACTGGTATGGAGCTGCTGGGTTCCTCAGTGCTCATCTTTAAAGAACTCAATACTCAAGCCAGATGTGGTTGTGCAAGCCTGAAATACTAGCGCTTCTGAGATAGAGGTAGGAGGATCAGGAGTTCAAGGCCAGCCATGGCTACATAGTGAGTTTTGAGGTCAGCTGGGGCTAATGAAGACCCTATTTCAAAATAAAACAAGGGCTGGGGAGATGGCTCAGCAGTTAGGAATGCTTGCTGCTTCTGCAGAGGACCTGGGTTCAGTTCTTAGCACCCACGTGGCAGCTGACAACCATCCTTAATTTCAGTTCTAGGGGATCTGACACCCTCTTTAGTTTAGCCTTTACAGACACTTCATACACACAGTACACACACACACACACACACACACACACACACACACACA
>NW_008470354.1:0-1042 GCF_000622305.1 Nannospalax galili | reverse complement strand
GGAGGAAAGGTGGGTGAAGAGCTTTGGTATATTTCTCAGTAAATCTTTATATTCTTAAAGAACAACAAGCAAGAATGAATGCAATTTTTCATTATGCACCATTCCCAAATATACATTCAACTTTTCTAAATGACAATTTTATTTAAAACTTTAAAAATCCAACAGAGAGAAGGTGGGGAGATGACTCAGTACATAAAATGCCTGCTGCACAATTATGAGGACTTGAGTTTAGACTCCCAGCACCTATATAAAAAGCCAGGTGTGGTGGCCCCCATCTATAAGCCCTGGGCTGGTAGCTAGCCCGTCTAACCACAAGGATAGCTCCAGGTTCAGAGAGTGAACTTGCCTCAGAAAACAAGATAGAGAAATGAGAAAGGCACCTGACATTGGCCTCCTCCCCACCCCCAACATCCAACAGAGAGATAGCAACGTAAACATTAGTTCATGAAGGTTGAAGATGTGATTTAAGGCTCACAACAGTTGTGAGCAAAGGTAAAATATGGTAAGAACAAGGGACAGTTGAGCTGAACTGGAACAGACTGAACCTGGAGGAGGCATTACTGGGGGAATGGAATGTCACTGGACATATTTGGAAGTAATAGGATCAGATTTTTGTTTCAATGTAGAAAGCAGTATTGACAGCAACAGATAAATATGCGGGGAGAGGAAGACCAGAAGCAAGGAGGTCAGGTGACTAGTTACAACAGCAGACTGGATCAGATGCAAGATGGCAGCAGACCAGCAGCAGCAGTGCAGCTAAAAGGAGAGGACATGAAACAAGGTACTCTGTGTGACAAAGCATATCCTGAGATATTCTTTACATGCTGGATGCTGTGTGGGAGATATAAACATGATCTGGCTATGAGGATGCATCTGTGTGAGGGGCTTAGGGTTATGTCAATCATAATTTCCTGATTTCTTCAAGTGGAAAGAGGATAAAAATGCTGCCTATGCCAGCTGTGGTGGCACACGCCTTTGATCCCAGCACTCGGGAGGCAGAGACAGGAGGAGCTCTGTGAGTTCAAGGCCAGCCTGGTCTACA
>NW_008470353.1:0-1044 GCF_000622305.1 Nannospalax galili | reverse complement strand
TGATACTTTTGTCACAAAACAGTCTGTAATGACATAATAAAGAATACATATTTATTGTAGTCTTGTTTGGTCTTGTTTATTCCTGTCCTTCCTGAAATTCTAAAGGGTATAATTTTTTTCTGAGCTTATATTCATGGTCTTTTTTCATCACCACTCATGTCTTAAGTCTTTGTTTGTCATGAAGAGTCTTATGTTTATTGCTGAGTAACCGACAAAAGACAAGACCAAGTTACATCAAAGTTAGTGCATTTTTCAGGACAGATGGAATAGTTGTAATTGTTAATATCTTCTTAGAAGCATTGTTTGGGGGTCAGTCCAGGCCCACATGCTTTGTCCATAGAAACTAACCAATGGAAAATGCTGTGTAATTCTCCTAGCACCAGGATTTATCATGTAGGAACTTGTTCTAGGCTTAACAGTACATTTTCCCTATATTCTTTCTCTTCCATTTCTTGTTGTTTTTTCTTTGTTGTTGTTGTCTCCCCTCTTCCTCCTCCTCTTTCTTCTCCACCTCTTTCTTCTTCTGGTAGATGATAACCCTCTCTTTGTTATGCTGCTTAGGACTGGGTGAATTATGCTGAATAAGTATTCTCGTCACAACAAATGGTGCATTACTGCATCACATTTGAAGTCACAGCTCTCAAGGCCAGAAGAGTACATGGAACCATGGACCAAAGTCAAATACTATGGATTTCTGAGGTGCTATACCCATGTCCAGAGAATATTGGCAAGAACTTGTTCTCATATTGGCAAAATACACGCAGACTGCACTGGAGTTGTAGGTTGCCAGTTGACAGCAGGGCAGATCCAGGAGCTCTAATTTTAGGCACTGTCCCAAGACAAGTTACTACTGTTTTCATAATATAAAATGAGAGATAAAAAATTTAAATCATATAATCTTATATTCTTAAGATGTTTTAGTACATAACAGCATATTTCTTAGTTTTTCCATTTCTTAACAATGATGGTGAGGCCGGGCGTGGTAGTGACACATTTAATCCCAGCATTCAGGAGGCAGAGGTAGGCGGATCTCTGTGAGTTCAA
>NW_008470352.1:0-1044 GCF_000622305.1 Nannospalax galili | reverse complement strand
TGAAACATTGTAACAGCAAATTGGAGCATTGTGATGACAAATTGAGGCATTTTGATGGCACATTGAGCAAGGTGATAACACTTTGGAGCATTGTGATGACACATTAGTGCATTATGTTGTCACACTGTGAATTATGACATCATATTGTAGCATTGTGATGACACATTGGAGCATTTTCTTGGCACATTGAGCATTGGAATGACACATTGGGGCATTGTGCTGTCACATTGGAGCATTGTGATGTCACATGAAATATTGTCATAGCACTTTTGAGCATTGTGCGATCACATTTGAGCATTTTGATGACACATTGGTGCATTGTGATGGCACACTGAGCCTTGTTATGATATACTGTGGCATTGTGAGAGGAAATTGAGCACTGTGGTGGCACATTGAGTGTGGTCATGACATATTGGGGCATTATCAGGGCACACTGAACATTCAAGTAGAAAATGGAGAATTGTCATGACATACCAGGGCATTTTGATGGCATATTGAGCAAGGTGATGACACATTGGAGCATTGTGATGACACATTGGAGCATTGTGGTCGCACACAGAGAATTGTGACATCACATTGTAGCATTGTGTGGACACATTGGAGCGTTTTGATGGCACATTGAGCATTGCAATGACACATCAGAGTATTGTGATGGCACACTGTAGCATTATGATGTCACATGAAACATTGTCACAGCACATTTAAGCATTGTGCTGTGACATTGGAGTATTTTGATGACATTTTGGGGCATTGTGATGGCCAACTGAGCCGTGTGATGACATATTGGGGCATTGCAAGAGAAAATTGAGCACTGTGATAGCACATTGAGCATTGAGGAATTGGTGATGACACATTGTTGTATTGTCAGGGCACATTGAGTATTGCGGCAGTAAATTGAGAACTGTCATGACACAATGGGTCATTGTGATGGTACACAGAGAACTGAAGTGTCTCATTGGAGCATTGTGATGACACACTGTAGCACTGTAATCCGACACAAGGTTATTGTGATGGCACTTTGAAAACTGTTATGACATATTGGTG
>NW_008470351.1:0-1044 GCF_000622305.1 Nannospalax galili | reverse complement strand
AAAAAAAAAAAAAAAAAAAAAAAAAAAAAAAAAAGAAAAAAGAAAAGAAAAAAACAAAACAAAACAAAACAAAACAAAAAACCCAGCTAAGCATTTTGTCTGTATCCCACTGACTTCCTTATTTTGGTTTCTGGTTTTGCTAGACTAATGATCTGCCAGATGTACAACTTAAAAGACAAGCTGTCCATTTGTCTTCCCTCTAGTTGTCCCTGCCTACTTCCTTCTTTCCTTTTGCCCTGACCCCTTACATGTAGTAGATGGCCACATCTGGTAGTTTTCCCTTCAGCCGTATCTTTTGTAATTATCTCCATTTTACTCTTGCCCCTTCCCCTGCTGCTTTTCAAACTCTGCTTAATTTTATGTAAGTAAACAGGAGTTCCTCATAATCTTTCCCCTTTAGTTCATCTGGTACTGCCTGCAGACGAGCTTCTCTAAACCAAAACACTTGGCATGCAACTCCCAGAAAATGTTCAGTGCCTTCCCACACAATCCTCTTTTTCAGGAAAGCTTTACCTCACCTTCATGATTTTCCACATTATAAGCTCAGCTGTCTTTTGCAGTCTCATCTAATGCCAGCTCTTGCAGCTTAACTGCTTCGATTTATTTATTTTTACTTTATGTGTATGAGTGTTTCCCTACAGGTATAAAAGTTCAATATGTGTGTGCAGTAGCCCTGGAGGCCAAAAGAGGGCATCAAATTCCCTGGAATTTGAGTTACAAATGGTTGTGAGCTGCTGTGTGGGTGCCCAAAACCAGACCTGGGTCCTCTGCAAGAGCAGCAAGTGCTCTTAACGGATGAGCCATCTCTCCAGTCCTCCTCTAATCGTTTTTACTATTCTGCCAAATTGAACTTTGCAAGCCTATGATCCAACCTGTTCCTCCTCAATTCCTTTTGCTCAGGCCATTCTCTGCTCTGCTCTGCCCTGCCCTCTTTTCTTTTCTCTTTTCCTTTTCTTCTCCTCCTTCTCTTTCTCTCCCTTCCCCTTTCCCCCTCCTCCTCTTCCTTTCCTCATCTCTTCTCTTTTCTTGAGTCTTGCCATATAG
>NW_008470350.1:0-1044 GCF_000622305.1 Nannospalax galili | reverse complement strand
TGATGACAAATTGGGACATTGGGTTGGCACATTCAACTTTGTGATGGCACATTGAAGAACTATGATGAACATTGGACTTTGTGATGGCCCCTTGGGGGCATTGTGGTGCCATACTGAAGCATTGTGATGGCACATAGGCACACTGTGATGGCAGATAGGGGCACTGTGAAGGCACTATGTGCATTGTGATGGCACATTTAGATACTAGGATGACACAACAAAGCATTGTGATTGCACATTGGGGCATTATGATGACATATTGGGGCACTGTGATGGAACATTGAGCATTGTGATGACACAATGGGGCCTTGTGAGGGGACATTAAGCAATGTGATGGCACATTCAACATGGTGATGACATATTGGAGAAATGTGGTAAAACATTGCTGCTTTGAGATGGCACACTGAGGATTATCATGTCACCTTGAAGCATTATGATGAAATATTGGTCCATTCTGATTTCCCCACTTTGGTTCATTGTGATGGTCTATTGGGGCACTGTGATGTCACATAGGGGCATTATGAGGGCTCATCAATCATTATGAAGATACATTGGGGCATTGGGATGGCACAGTTATCACTGTGATATCACATTTGAGCATTGTGATGAGATAGTGGAGTATTGTGATGTCACAGTGGAACATTGTGATGTCATATTGGAGCATTGAGATAACACAATGGGGCATTGTGATGGCATAGTGAGCATTGAGACTACACATTACGGCGTTGTGGTATCACAGTGAAGATGGTGATGTCATTTGGTGCATTGTGATGACACACTAGAGCATTGTGATGTTACACTGGAGCATTTGGATGTCACATTGGGGCATTGTGATGGCACATTGATCATTGTGATGACACGAGTGCATTGTTATGGACTCTGAGCAGTGTGATGGAATATTTGAGCATTGTGATGTCACATTGTGTCATTGTTATGGCACATTGCAACATTGTGATGCCACCTTGGAGTGTTGTGATGACATATTGCGGCATTGTGATGGCACACTGAGCACAGTGTTGTCAGGTTGGAGTCCTGCGATAACAC
>NW_008470349.1:0-1044 GCF_000622305.1 Nannospalax galili | reverse complement strand
TTATTTACTTATTTACTTATTATTTTCTTAGGCGGTTTCTCTCACTGAACTACTTATTCACCTAGGTTTGTTGAGCAGGAAGCTCTAGAGAATCTTCTTTCGTCTCCTCTCCGACTAGCCCTGGTTGCTTTTCACATGTTGCTGGGGATTCAAACTCAGATCCTCATGCTTGTATGGTAAGCATTTTACTGACTGAGCCATCTCTTCAGCTCTTAGAACAAATATTTTAAATGGTGAGATACATGTTGTTTGGATGGAAAACAAGCCAGCTCTTTGGTTTCACAGTATCAGTTATCTTTATCAGTTCCCCACTTTCTTTGCATCCTAGTTATAGCCTGCGTTCCCCACAGCTGTCATTGCTGTATGAGTTTCCACTGGCAAAAGACAGTGAATATCTGAGCCTGCAGCCTCTATTGTCAAAATTCTTCGACCAGCAGAACAAGAGGAAACTATACCTGACAGGACTCCTTCCGACCAACTCAGCATCACTGCCACCCCAGCATCCCCGAGACCAGAGGACCTGATAGCCCCACTGCATTGCTAATATTACATGTAAAGATGCCATAGCATCTCTCAGTTTCTCCCCTGAAGACCTGGCCCACAATGCCTTCATTCTCCTGGTCCTGGAGAAGCCAGTGACCTTGTTCATTTAAAAAACTATAACTAAGAGTGTGAAGGAGTTTCAGATCATGCCAGGTTTCTTACATGAAAGAACAAGAGGTGAAATCTTATGGTTTCCATTCGCTCCAAACAGTCCAGTACCTGAAGGGCGAAAATTGATGAAAAATTATCATAACTATTTGAGGTTTCTTGTCACATAATTAATCATTGTCTTTTGCTCAAGGAGATAGCTGAGTACTTAATTTAGTAGCGTAGTTTAATGAAATTAAAGGAAAAAACAAATGGCTTACTAATGTTTACATTTAGAGTGAGAGTGTTGCCTTAAATATTGGATCCAGGTTCCTCATTTTACAGATGAGTAAACTGAGGTGGAAAAAATAGCTCTGTTGAAATCACCAAGTGTCAGTGTGGGAAAAAGTTGAC
>NW_008470348.1:0-1044 GCF_000622305.1 Nannospalax galili | reverse complement strand
CTTGATTAACCTATTTTGTTCTTTTTGAATGAGTCTGTACTATTGGGAATTGGATTTTTTCCATAGCCTTGGTTTTGGTCACCCCTAACCTCTTTGTAGAATTTCTACATTTGCATCTTTGAAAATCAGATGGAAGTTCTACCAAGTCCCTACATAGTAGATTTAAAACATCAGCACTTCGTCCTGTTACAAATGAACTAATGCTTTGGCCCATGAAGATTTAAAATTGTCATACTGGAACCTTTTCCTCTAAGATCTTCCCAAAGTGAATGGTGTCTCCCTGTGACTCTCTCATTCATGTTCTTGGCTCCCCACGAAGCCTATATTGAAGCTGCAGGGGGGTGAAATTGATACACATGTGACTTCCACTTAAAATCTGAGCTCCGGGAAGACAGGAGCCACTTCTCCATTATCCTTGTGTCTTCCATCCCCGGCACAGTGCCTGACAATAGTTAGAAGCCACCAAATGCTTGACTGGCACGGCCATGTCACTGCTCTTCAGGGGTGATGTACAGTCTACAACAAACCAACAGGCTACTGACATCTACAGAGTGTGAAATCTCAATGGACTACGCCTAATGGGCAAACAACCTCAGTGTTAGGTTATTTCTTCGGAATTTTGCTTTAAGAAATGGTAAATCTGTGTGGGGACTGGCAAAATTTAGGATTAAGAAAAAAAACCAAAAAACCTTTCCAGGGAAGTCCTACCGTCATTCAAACTCATCTTGACCCTTGCATCTTGTCCACATCTCATACCCACAAGTACGTCCTGAGGGTAGCATAATACCTGGTAAACAGTGCATGCTTGGCTAAACTTGTTGAATAAACAAATGCATAATAAAAACTGGGTTGCAGACTGATCAACATGAGCTACTGAAATTAAAAAAAATATTTATTTAGTTTCATTATATGTGTGTGAGTGTTTTGCCTGCATGTATATAAATGTACCACATGCATGCAATGCATGATGCCTATTGAGGTCAGGAGAGGGCATCAGATCCCCTGGAACTAGAGCTACAGATGGTTGTTAGCTGCCATGTGGGT
>NW_008470347.1:0-1035 GCF_000622305.1 Nannospalax galili | reverse complement strand
TTTCAGGTCAGGAACATTGGCTCATGGAGCCCATGAAACCTCTTAAATTTATGAAGAGGAGAGTAGGTGTTGCAAAAGGGAAAAGGGGGGAGGGAGAAAGGCACGGTGTACACATGAACGCATTTTTCTAACAAAAGGGATCATAAGTTTCTTTGGATTCTCAAATGAGATCGTGACTTCAAAAACATGTTAAGAACATATTTTCAAACTTCTTACATTTGCTAAATACTTTCACATCCTAAGGACTCTCCTCAGACGCGAACCGTGAAGAAATGCTTTCCCAGCATTCTTCAGCTGAGTAACAGCTAATTTATACAAGTTCAGGTATTCTGGATGTGGGACACAGTGTGTCCTGGCCTGATCTCAGCCGCCTGGAATGAGAACAGTGACATCTGCTGGTGTATTTTAGGAACTGCACCACATCCACTTCCCAGGTGAAAATTTCACAGGGGTGCTCACCTCATTGGAATGTATGGTTAGAATTGCAAAACGTTTTCCCTACCAGGGAGAACTTTGAAATGCTTAGTGAAGCACACAGTGACAACATCTCTAGTCATAAAAGATGCCAGCACAAAATTCATAGGTAAAGGGCAGAAGAGAAAAAATTTATTTTCATTTTATGAGTATATTGTCCGCATGTATGTGAGTGCACCCATGTCATCATACAATGCCTGTGGAGGCCAGAAAAGGGTGCTGGATCCAGGAACTGGAGTTACAGATGGGCATGCACATGCTGGAAACAGAACTCAGGTCCTCTGAAAGAGCCAGTGTTCTTCACTGCTGAGCCATCTCTCCAGCCCCTGAGAAAAGTTTGCAACCACTGTATTTAATGGGTTTAGTGAATATTCTTCTGTAGAATATTAAACAGATTCTGTGGTCAAGAAATGTCAAATGTGGGTCCACAAATGGCCTAGAGTGTAAGGGAGCGTGTGAGTTCAAAGTTCAGATCCCATATGGTGAAAGGAGAAAACCAGCTCTGGCAAGTTGTATACATACACACACACACACACACACACACACACACACACACACACA
>NW_008470346.1:0-1044 GCF_000622305.1 Nannospalax galili | reverse complement strand
GATGTAGGGTCTGGACAGAAGCTCAAGAGTATGGTAATGAGCTCCACTCCACCAACCAGACCCATCCTATTGGTATGGAGGCAGTTCCTTTACAAGACCCGGGGTGGAATTTCCAATTCCCACTGGGCAATCAGGAAGGACCTTCCCCAGGTAGGGCAGCGAGGGACCACGTGATCACTTGTCTCCTGATGGGTCTTCACAGAGAGCTTCACCTATTAAGATAGTGAACTTTGAAAGGCTCCGGTTGATTGCCCAGGGCCCTACTGAAACCCAAGCTTAGTTTATGGACAGACTTACTGATGCCTTAGTCCAGTACACCAAGTATGATCCACAGTCTAGAGAGAGATGGCTTATGCTCTAGCACCATTTTATCTTACAATTGACCCCAGACATTAGGAAGAAACTTAGACACCTAGACAAGGGTCCTGAAACCTACACGGGAGGTCCTTTAGACCTGGCATTTAAAATCTTCAATAACCAGGAGGAACAGGAGAGGGCAGACAAACTCACTCTGTCCAAACAAAAGTACCAGCGGATGGCCACAGTCCTGAGGGGTCCTCCAAAGAAGACGACGGACACCAATGGGGCCCAATGGCTGCTGCCAGGACCCTGCTTCAAAAGCGGACTCACTGGACACTGGGCAAGGCAATTCCCCAACCTGCAGTCCCCTTTTGGACACTGTCTTCAATGTGGGTAGTGAAGTCACTGGAGGGCTGATTGTCCTTCTTTGCAGCTCCCCACCTCCTAGATGACCATCACCATGGAGGAGCCCAGGGTAATGGCTATGGTGGAGGGTAAGACTATTAATTTTGTTTTGGATATGGGAGCCTCGTGGTTTGTTCTCCCCTACTCAGTAGAGTTTTCCCTTCACAGATTTCTGTGGTGGGGGTTGATGGAAATCCCCATAACCCCAAAACAACAGGACCCTTTTCCTGAATATTCTGGGAAACTCCCTTTACCCATTCTTTTCTGGTTATGCGCTCATGACCGAAACCCCTACTTGGCAGAGATAATGGGCTTTAGACATGGAAGGTGTGAGGCACT
>NW_008470345.1:0-1044 GCF_000622305.1 Nannospalax galili | reverse complement strand
ATAGAAGACCCTAAGGAGGAACTTTCTCATTTCCTAAGACACAGCAAATCAATAACAGCACCTCATGTGTCTGAAGTGCTTTATGGTCTACAAAGCAATTCCTCATAAATTTTCTAGTTTGATTTTCACAAAGACCCATGAGGGAGGTGAAGCAAGCTACACAAGTTTTCTATCAAGAAGGGAATACCAATGCAGAAAGAAGTTCTGGTCTGCATGAGCTCCCATGGTGAGCAGCAGAGCTGGACCTGTGTGAAGGTGCATGGACTCTGCTCGCTACGTGACAACAGAAACCCACTGAGCTTGGTCGAACACACCAACTGGTATGGGCGTGGAAAGGATGTTTCTGAGTCTCTAAATGTAATTCCCAAGCCAGCTTCAAAAGGCACACTTTGCCAAGAAAGACAAGCACACGTTCATTACCACCAAGGAAGGTAAGAGTGAGAATTTGGTGCCAACAGGCTCGATGCCACCTGGAGCTACCACTATGAGTCATCTGGCCTTGTTACAATGTACACTCCTTGATTTTCAGGGACTCTGAGATCTCTGAAATCAGTACATAGTGTGCTCATTAGAAATGCTGATATAGCAAAGGGCTATCTAACAAGCCTGGGTCCCAGGGCTTCCTTTGGTGAGGATTTGCAGGGTCTCCACCCCGGTCCCTTTCTTGTGGAGTCAGCCGAAAGGGCTGAAGAAGGGCATGTTACTGATACAGAGGAAGGACACTGTAGATACCACTCCCTCCTTCCTGCAGCAGATGGTGTTTATGATCATTCTTTTGACCATATGACCTGGAGTAACCTTGTGAAACTACCTCTGAAGGCCCCAGATGATGTAATAAGATTACAGTCAAACATTGGCTATCTCAAGCAAGGTTAGGCAAATAGGCTTCTTAGTTGAGTGTGTTAATAATTTTGTGTTCAATTACATTTTATGTCATAAGCAGAATTCATTCTGAGCTATATAGTTGTCTCTGCCAGGAAGGTACTATTGACCACTGCATTGGTCTGTTTTGCATCACCGTCATGTAATACCTGAGGCAGACTA
>NW_008470344.1:0-1043 GCF_000622305.1 Nannospalax galili | reverse complement strand
CCTAAAAATTTACAGCCAATTTTGAAAGAGATGCATCTTAGATCTGGAAATGTTATTGAATATGTCAATGCTGTTGTAACGAAATGCTTCTTCTAATTAAAAAATAAAATAAAAATAGAGAGAACAAATAATAATAGAGGACATGAATTCAGGGTGGTCAGTAAACTGGGGTAGAGAGGGGGAAGCTCTCTGAATATGATCAAAATACATTGCATGAAATTCTGAAATCAATAAAAACATTTTTTAGTGAAAACATTTTTAAAACATGAAAGGAATCAGTGAAGACAAAGCCAGAAATTAATAAAATGAAAAGCAACCCAAATAGCATATTTAGTCAGCAAAGGAATAATTTTGACACTAATAGGAGTAAATTTTGTTACATGAAGGAAGAGAGGCAGGTAGGTGCAGTCACCTGTGCCTACAGATTAACTGTTTTGTTTGATGCAAGAAAGGTCTTGTCTGTTAAACACCATTGGGAAAGGATCGTTTAGTAATGATAAGAATTTGTGGATGAGACTAGAAAATTGTCCTTCAGAGAGGATCCAACCAGACTGAGAGAATAATCAAAAGGTGCCAGGAAGAGGTGTAGGAAATATGCTGGAACATAAAATGTCTTTTTATTTATACTGCATGGATGGTATTTCTCTCAGTGATCCACTTTTTGTAGACCACATTGAAAGTATAGGCAAAATATATGACCATGTTCAGTGCAAGACACTTCTGTACACCTACCACAACCCTTTGCTCTATTTCCAGCATTGGGAAGCTCACTGCTTGGTTCCCCTCCACCACTATGCAGCAAAATGGGGCCAGGACGTTGATTTCCCTTTAAAATTGCACATCAAGGTGAGGCATTGCAAGTCCCTTTTGTGTGTTCTTGTGTTGTCTGTAGTGTGTATAGTTGGCATAAGGTGCTCTAATAAGGAAAAAAAAATTTAAGAATAGTGTGTACTACACATAGCATTAAGAATCTTAATTAGAGCCCGGTGTGTTGGTGCATACCTTTAATCCCAGCACTTGGGAGGCAGAGGCAGGAAGATCTC
>NW_008470343.1:0-1044 GCF_000622305.1 Nannospalax galili | reverse complement strand
CATGGAATTTGGAGTCACCTAAGTATGCATTCCCAGACCATGGTGATTCATATTTGGCTCCAGAATAAATTATCCTTTATTCCATTTGAAGAAAGAGTTTTGTTTTTTGCATTGAGATTCTAATAGCTGACTGATTATTTCTGCCTTCAATTATTTCATGATTTGACATAAGCATATTTCTTAGGGAAATATTTTTAAATTGTGTGAGTTTTGGACATATTTGGTCTCCATTCTTATTTCGAAGGAGAATGAGAGGTTACTGTGTGTAGACAAGGCTCCACTCGATGATCCAAAAGAGTGTTCTAGAAAACACAAGTGAGGTTGCGTATGGACCAGCTCATTTTCTTTCTTTCTCAAGTGATGCCCATAATACTTGAAGAACAGACCCACAGAATTCCTCCACCATAGACACCGACCTTGAAGCGAGGTGTTGATCATAGAAGGCCAACATTTGCTGCAAATGCTTAAGAAGAGAGCATCCATCTTATGTCTACACTGTATGCCTGAACGATGTAATAGGTTCTTATGACTTGAAGCTCACGAAATACAAATTAATTTAGTTCTGAGAAATGAACATAGACCCCAGAAACCAATAGGCAGCCAGAACATGCTGGCTTATAGGGGTTTAATAAATGCCTTCCAGGTTCAATGTAATCACACTTTATTGAGTTTTAGGAGGGACATGAAACAGGCATCAATTCCTTCCCACTGAGCATTAAAATGTTGAATACAAAAATAATAAAAGTCCAGGTGAGAATAATGTCCTCTGCATTTAACTTACCCGCAGAGGAAGGTCAGCGCATGAGCATTTTTGTAAGGTTCAAATGAAGTCTTTAGATACACACACAACAGATACTGCAAAATTGTGATAACATAACAAAAATCCAAAGTGTTGCAGTTCTCAGATTGAAAATACATCACGTCAGGTGTTCTCCATATTCATTTTAGATAGTGAAATAATTTAGAGGGTGTGTATTTACATGTGTATGTGCCTGTGGTGTGAATGTGCGTATGTGTATATATGTTCACATGAAGTGTGTGTGT
>NW_008470342.1:0-1044 GCF_000622305.1 Nannospalax galili | reverse complement strand
CATTCTTAGACAATTTTGCACATGTACACAATGCATATTGACCACTCTCACACCCCTGCCTCCTTACCATCTCTGTCTACCCCCCATACACAAAAACCTCTTTCTCACATTCATGCTTATTCATCTTGTTTTGTGACTCATAGTTTAGCCAGGGTCTTCTGTGTGATCATGAGCTTGTAGCTATCCTTTGGTGGGCTTGGCAGTGGGGGTACATAACTAAGCAGAGTGGTTCACCCCCCTTCCAGAATATTATCAGCAGTCAATAGTCCAGAGGTAAAGAGTATCTGCTCATGGGACTCCTCCTCCTTCCTGATTGATTGTTGATAGAGCTGGGCTTTTATGGTCCCAGTGCAAGTGACCACAGTTGCTATGAGTTAAATGACTGCAATGGTTTTTATCAGTTCTTTATAAAGACCAAAAGACCACACTTAATGAATAGAATTGAATATAATACTATGAATAATCATTACAGATATTCAATTTGGTTTCTTTATTATGTTTTCTTTGCATATAGTACAGTTTGAATTTATCCCCTTGTTTTTATTAATATGAAATAGGCTGTATTTTCTTTTATAATGGGCTTAGTTGGGTTCTTATAATCTCTTGCATCAAATGCTTCAAAATGTGGAAAGTCCTTAGTATTCTGGTTAATAATGCAGAAGACATATTTCACAAGTTTGTTACCAAGTGTGGCTATAAATTTTCTATTTTCTGTTACATGTACATGCCCTCCCAAGTGGGAACAGAGTGACACAGTGACGGTGGGAAAAAGCGTTGTTCTGAGCAGCAAAGTGGAAATCTAGTCAGCTAAAGAGCATCGTTTGTATAAGCTGAGATTTTAAAAAAATTGAGTGCTTTTAAAAATAATAAGAGCAGCTCAGTAAAAAGAGATGTAACTACCTCGGGCAAAGAGAAAAAGTTTCTTTAGGAGCAGAATCTGTTCTGAGCAGTTTGCCATTGTGGCTGCATTTCATTGTAATTAAGGTCTGAGTTTCCCACACAGGCTGTCGGCACTGGTCTAAGCTCTGCCATTTACAGTGGTGT
>NW_008470341.1:0-1044 GCF_000622305.1 Nannospalax galili | reverse complement strand
GTCTCACAAAGACCAAAAAAAAAAAAAGTTTGATGTATACTCATAAACACGTTTAGCAATCTTGCTTTTCAAAAATTTGTGGCACAAGTGTAAAAACTTTTAAATCCTGAGATCATTCTCCCCAACCTAAAAAATGTAGTTTTTACAAGAAAAAGAAAATGAAAAATAATGAGAAGGCCGTTGCACATCTATCGGTTCATACATTTAAATGAAAATATCCAGAAAATAGCAAACTCAAATAGTTAAATTTAATAAGGAGTGTAAAGTCTAATCTCAGTTTTGAATTTGGGGGACACCATGGATCCTGGTAAACCGAGCATACGTTAAGGATTTAGACATGGCCAATCGATAAATGTTTGTTAAATTCTCAAATGACTGAGAACAAAGTGAGGTAGAAACAGGTTTAGAGTAAACAGCAGGAGAGTGGGGTCAGGGAAAGGGAGACAGATGACTCACATCCTCACCATGCCCGAGGTGCAGGGAAAGCCGTCTAAACTTGGCTGATTCTGTGCTTGATGATTTTGTCGTTGTGCCAACCTAAGAGCTCATCGTTTGCTCTGTAAGCAGCAAACAGAGAAAACAGAATTCACATGCTGCAATACTCCTTCAATTTGAAAAATATGGAAATATCAAAAACAAATGTGGATCCAGAGTGTGACATGTAAGACTGAATTCCACTCCCAGGAAGACAGTGGAGAATTTAGTCCCTGTTCCTACACGCAGACATGTATAAATAGATTGGTAGGAGTTTCATGTAACATATCCCCAAGCTAGAAAGCTCCCAGACACCCACTATCAAGATGACAAAATTGTTCTACAGTTTAAAATGGAATATTATCCAACAATATAAAGTATAAGATCCCTTCAGAGAATGTCATCACAGGGGTAACATTGACCAAAATCCCTAGACTAGGCACAGTGCATGTTTTATACGTCCATTGATAGGAACTTTAACAGAATAAAAATATATGGAAGATATTCAAGCGGGAATTAATAGTGTGGTCATTTTGGTTGGAAAAACAGTAAAAATTTGGATGATGAAAC
>NW_008470340.1:0-1043 GCF_000622305.1 Nannospalax galili | reverse complement strand
TATGATAGGTTTATTTGTTTATATATATATATATTTTTCAGTGAGAATTTTTTCAATTCTTGAGGATCAAGTCACTCAGAAGCACCTCATAACTATAGGTTTTTCTTGTGAACTTATGTAGCCTCTTGCAGTAGTAGTCTGGAATGGTCTCTGGTAGGTGATGGCTTACCCCCATCAATCCACATTCAATATAAACAAAACCTAGGCTTGTTTTACAATGCAGACTGTGCCAAAAGTCTAAGTAATGGTGTTTAGTTTCACAACTACAGTGATTATAGCTTTTAAATCAAGAATGTATTATTTGGTCTATAAATCAAAGACAATTTTAAATGACTGATTCACTAAGTAAAAAGTCAAGAAGAACAAACAGCACTTTAAAAAGCTGTAAATTTTTTTACTACAAAATTTTCCATGATCACTACACCTTAACTTTCCTCCCCAACATAATGTCTGTGTGAGAGACAATTCCTACATTGACTATGTGTAGGGGAGTATCTAAATCCCTAGATTCTGTTAGCCTCAAAGGAATTTCTGGCTTTGGACCGCCTGACTGATTACATGAATAAATTCCTTTGATTGCTTACTTTATTTCAAAATGGTTACTTTTTCTACTCTAAATACAAATAACTTAAAAATCAATTATTGTCATAATGATGACTTATCTACTTAGTACATTTCAATAATGTTTTATAGTTTAGAATTATGCTTATACGTAGTATTTGCTTTAATATTTATAATAAACTAAACCATGTACTATTTACATATTCAAATTAAATGTGGTTACTCACAAGAAATCAAGGAGTTTGGTAAAGTCATTTACTGTAGTGGCAGATTTCTTTGAGTTTATTATTTGGAGCAGCACAAATCTGTGTATATTATCGGTATTTAGATAAACGATATCAAAAATTTTTCCCTAGGACCTATAATTTTCCTAGACATTTTTTAATACTTTTTTGTGGGGGGTCTTTTTGAGACAGGGTCTTCCTGTAGCTCCAGCTGTCTTGGAACTCATTATATAGACCAGGCTGGCCTTGAACTCACAG
>NW_008470339.1:0-1044 GCF_000622305.1 Nannospalax galili | reverse complement strand
ACCATGACTGATAAAGGCTTTACCAATGGGTAAAAGACACACAGGTATTTCTATCTCCAACGACGGATACCTGTCTGAACACCGGTCAAGTAAATAAAACCTGACATCCTACAAGTAGAATAATTGCACAGGTTCATAAAGGTCACTGATAACCACCTCCAGGCATAAATGGGTGGCATGAAAGCTAAGGGTGAAAAAGGAGGAATAGGTAAAATTTGATGGGAGGTTAGCGTGTGTGGGCAACAATATGGTTGTTAAAATAGAATACTGTATAGGTAAAAGGCTGGAAGACACATCAATCATCAAATGACCCAAAACTACCCACAGAAGTCATCCATTGAACAGATCTAGTTCGAAACAGTGATGGAGAGAGTGCAATTTTGGGTGTTCTTATGTACTATAACTTCACGAAAGTGAAGTCCGCACTCAAATCAGAGCCCTGGGAGTCAAGTGGTGGGACCGATAAATTCAAATACCTTGAGCAAACACTTATGCATTATCATGTCAGAGACCTTGGAAGCGCAGAGGAATGACACTTGATTCCGTATTTAAGGAAGTCATCGCACAGCAAAGAGATTTACACCAAAAAAGCGAGCAGAGTTCGTTCAGTGTGTAGAGCGACACTGAAGCCCAGGATGAGGAAGCCTGCAAAAGGGTGTCACACAGCGTGATACAGCAGCAAGACATGTGGAAAAGGATGTCACGCCAGGTCATGTGCGCAGTGGGGGACATCAGCCAAGAAGGCATACTGAACATGCGCAGAGCACGCTGCTGATGAACGTGAACCCAGGAGCCAGGACTCATTAGGCTTTGAGAGCTCGGGTTCAGAGTGTGCAGGGGGAGCCGTGCTAACAGCCAACAGGCATCAAAGTCACTCAAAGCATGTGCTTTCAAATCACATGGCACTCCTGTGACTTTAAAATGTGTCACCTGGGAACTATTACTTCCAATAAACTTCATAATCTCAAACTAGGGAGCAAATTGCACCCATTTTAGGGGAATACCTGTTGTAGACACTACGATATGGTTGTTGAAATTATCAAA
>NW_008470338.1:0-1044 GCF_000622305.1 Nannospalax galili | reverse complement strand
CACCCATCCATCATCCACCCACCCTCCCATTTATTCAGTCTTCCATCATCTCTTCATCTTTCACTGAACATTCATCAGTCCATGATAATTTATATAGTTTTTCAAACAGTGTTCAAAGTTGAGTATGAGTGTCAACTTTCAAATAATATGCAAGGAAATGTGTGACAAATAACAATCTTTTATTCTGTGGAAAATTATTCTAGCTGACGATCTTAAAAAATCAAATAACCACCCAATGGTATAAGACCAGCTCTCCTTGGGTCTTGGCCTCATCCTGCTGCCTAAAAGTGGCTGATTAACTAGGGGTTCTTTGCCCTTCTGGAGAGCACACAAGTAGCCTATCTGGGTCCGTTCCATCAGTCCTATAACATATCAATAAAGAGAACCTGGAGCTCAGAACACTGAACTAGTCATACCCAATCAGAGAACAACCATGCTACATCAACAATTTTTCACACAATCAAAGTTCAACTCAACAAATGCAGGCCCGAGTTTCATAACAGACACATGAACAACAAAAGAAATCCACACAGGCCACAAGGAAAGATACAAATAATGTGAAAACCCAAAATAATATGTCCCCACTAATTTCAATGGTCCTACAGAGGTGTTATATGAGGAGAAGCACCTAGGAGAACCCCAGGACATGGAATTCAAAAGATCAATCATAAACACAACGAAAGAATTTAATGAATTTAAAGATAAAAATGTATGGCTGAATAAAATAACAAGGCAATTCAGGAGCTGAAAAGCAAACTCCCAAGAGAGACAGAAATATGAAAAAAACACAAGCAAAATGAAGATGGAATTGAAAACTTCAATAAGCCCATTTGAAATGAGAGGAGAAAGCCTCACAAGCAGAATGAATGAAATGAAAAAGAATATCAAAGACTCAGATCCTTAGTACCTGAGTGCGGATGTAAAGTCATCAGGTAGATTTCACTGGTAATGTTTGTCAGCTCTGCTATTTAACATGAAGTGAATTTAAAAAACAATTTTTTAAAATAACTACATGATTAGAAGAAGCATTTCATTACAGCTTTA
>NW_008470337.1:0-1036 GCF_000622305.1 Nannospalax galili | reverse complement strand
AGAGAGAGAGAGAGAGAGAGAGAGAGAGAGAGAGAGAGGAGAGAAATATATATCCACATTCAAGTATAATCAGTAACCATGTAGAAAGAAGTAGAAGGAAGCTGTGACTAGTGGGTCAACAAAGCGTGGAATGGAGAAATTGAGTCAGTCCTCCCATGCAAGAGATAACATAGTTGGTACAAGGATTATGTTCTTTACAAGAACAGCCTTTTTCTCAGAAGTGAAGGTTCTTTATTCCAGGAAATGCATACTGTCAAGCATGCATGTGCAATGCTCTGGGCACTACAAAGGGAATAAATGACCACACCCATTCTCACCCTAGCTTTTCAGCACCTGTGGAGATCATATTTTACCCTTGAGTTAGCCTTCCCCCTACAACATAGCTGTGCACTGTGGCCCTGTGTGCGTGCTTCATAATTCATTCCTGCCACCACTGAATGAATTGGTTGGTGTTTTGTTTTGTTTTGTTTTTTTGTTTGTTTGTTTGTTTTGAGACAGGGTCTCCCTGTAACTCTAGTTAGCTTGAATCTCAAAATGTAGACCAGGCTGGCCTCAACTTCACAGACATCTGCCTGCCTCTGCCTCTGGGATTAAAGGTATACATTACCATGCCTAACTGAATTAGTTTTTGTAAGTAGACAAGATATCCTCTTTTCTCCTTTTCAAAAATCACACAACACATGCTAATTTTCCCAAGTCTTTTTGTGTTGGTTTGGTGGTTTCCACAGTTCATGAGGCAGTGCAAGGTCTTTAGTTACTACCCCTTTACTGCAGATAGCAGCTACTGGAGACAACATGCCTGTGTCTCTCAGAGTTGACTTGTCTTTTGATATAAAAGATTGATGATTTCTGCTTGAACCTAAGGACATTCAAAACAAAATCTTTCTAATATTTTTTTCTTTTTCTTTTTTTATTGAGCGTTTTTAATTTCATACACTTCCCACTCAAATCCAGACCCCCTTCCCCATCTATGCCTCACCCTATCCCCCCACCGAACCCTATGCACTCTGCCATACATGCTGAGTCTTATTCATTC
>NW_008470336.1:0-1044 GCF_000622305.1 Nannospalax galili | reverse complement strand
CCCAGGTATACTGTCCCTATGTAGAGAATGCAGTGGGTCCCCAGGTATACTGTCCCTATGTAGAGAATTGTGTAGGCTGAGCCCAGTGAGATGGGACCAAATTTGTCCAACAGATGGTCTCTTAGAGAAACTTCTCAAATCAGATGGACTGTTTGCAAAGTGATTCTTCAGCAGTTATTTTGATCCAGGAGTGAAGATCACACTACTGAAATATAAGAAAGGCATTTTAAGAGGTCCCTTTAACCGGATTTCCCTTTGTGAGGAAGCTCATGGATAACTCACCACCAAATTCCATCCTAAACCCTCCACTGGAACGTACAGAGAGGACCGAATGCACTGAGGATCCTGCATCCTGGTCTGCCTCTGCTGCTGAATGTGATGTGTCCCCAAGGCCTATACAGAAAGACAACTACTGTTGCCTAGAAGAAGAAAACCAGACACGGAGCAGGCAGTGGTCCCTAGTTTGTGTGTCCATATCACTCTCACCTGGAGCCAACAATGAAGACCCTGACCCTGTTCCCTTTTACCTCCTCGGGATCCTCCCCCGTGCATAGCAGCCTCTAGTCTCAGGCTGAAAGCCCAGCCTGACTGAGGAGCCCCATCTCCTCCTGACAGGAGCCTCCAACAGAGCATGGCTGTGCTGGGGCTGCTCCTCTGCCTGCTGGCTGCTCCCTGCTCTGAGTGTCTCAGGGTTTAAGTGAAGGGTCATGGGCCTGTTGTCTCTGCAGTATTTGACTGCTGTTGACGCTCCGTGTCCCAGGTGTCCTGTCCCAGGTGCAGCTTCAAGAGTCAGGACCTGGCCTGGTCAAACCATCGCAAACTCTGTCCCTAACCTGCAGTGTCTCTGGATTCTCTTTAGCCAGCTGTCATGTCCACTGGTTCGGCCAGCCTCCAGGAAAGGGTCTGGAGTGGATGGGTGCAATGTGGGATCATGGTAATACAGCTTATAGTCCAGCACTCGAATCTCGAGTCAGAATAAGCAGAGACACATCTAAGAGTCAAGGTTTCTTAAAATTGAACAATCTACGACCTGAGGACACAGCC
>NW_008470335.1:0-1044 GCF_000622305.1 Nannospalax galili | reverse complement strand
GGACAGCTGGTCTTTAAGGGAGTGAAGCTAGACAGACTGAACAGGCTCTAGAGGATGAATTCACACCGAGGGACATCTGGGTACACAAACGTCTCAGTTGGCCTTAACATAAATGACAAAAAGCATGAAGTCCCATGGGTGGGCTATGGGGGGGTGCAGTTAGGGAAGGAGTCTAAATATGATTACGATGTATTGTATGAAATCCACAAAAATTCAATAAAAATGTATTTAAATTTTTTTCAAGGTGAACAGCAGCATTTATTCTTACATCACATAAAATAGACTTTAAAAACAAAAACACGAGAACTCAAAAAGCCATCATTTATATGAGAAAGAGGTTGTTGACTCTGTATGACATAATGAATGTAAATCTTTCTGTATTGAATTTCTGAGAGCTCAATACTCTTCAACAATTATTAGACCTAAAAGGAGGCATAGATTCTAATATTAGAAAATTAGAGAACCTTCCATATCCTACCTTAATCAAAAGACACAAGGGAAAGAAAAAAACAGGTGAATCAATAATACAAAAATACTTAAGAAATCACTAACATTAAAAAAGATTATTCACCATGAGCAAGCAGGATTCATCTCAGTGATACAAGAATGATCCAACACACACAAATCAATGAATCTGATATTCCATGTCAACATGATGAAGGGAAAAACCCTATGATTATCTTCATACATGCAGAAAAACATCTAAGTCAGTGTCCCTTCTGGAAAAGCCTCTGAACAAATCAGTTACAGAAGTTACACACATCAACATAACAAAGGCCACATCTAACAACCCAGAACCAACACCAGACCACACCAAGAAGATCTGAGCACTAAGATGTGAAGATGACAAAGCTGCCCTGCCATGACTCACTCAACATGGCACTGTAAATCCTAGCCTGAACAACAGGACAAGAGTCAGAAACAAAGAACATTCACATTGGAAGGCAGAGTGTCAAATTGTCACTGTTTTTTTTTTAATTATTGAGAATTTCAACATGCATGTAAGGTGTTTTGATCAAATCCATGCCCACTCCCTCCCATCCA
>NW_008470334.1:0-1044 GCF_000622305.1 Nannospalax galili | reverse complement strand
TGTGAGAGGAGGAAGGAAAGGAAGCAGAGGAGGAAATGAGGTGCGTAAGGACCAGGAAGAAAGTTTTGAGGGAAGAGCTCTTCATTAACGTCTTCGTAGTCTTCTTCCTCCTGTCCAGTCAGTGTTTTGTCTGAATAGCTCTCTCAGGTAATGAAGCTGGGTTCTGTGTTCATGTACATGCATTTTAATGTCCTTCTCCACCATCCCAGAGCTTGACAAGAGTCAGAAGACACACCCTCATCCGTCTGCTTGGGAGAGCAGAGTCGCCTCTTAGGGAAGCTGAGGAGACAGCTCTAAATCAACCAAAAGAGCCTCGAAGACCCATTGGGTTGAGGAAGAGATAGATGGCTCCAGGGAGGAGGTGAACCCAGGGAAAGATGGCTTCCAGCTCCAGCCCCACCGGGCAGCAGTTCCAGCTCCCAGCCAGGCCCTGAAGTATGTGGCACTAGACCAACATGGCCGGGGCCTACGGTGCTGGGCTACAGCTGCAGCAGCTCCCGCCCACCAGCAGTGCCACCTCTGTGAGCGTGAGCACTGAGGGCTCGTACAAGGCAAGTGCTTAAGTTCATTTGGAAATTTTGTGTTTTTCTAACAAGAAAGAAACACAGTAGCATGTCCTCACAGCCAGGCCCGGGGTCTGTGTCCTCATCGCTAGCAGAAACAGGCAGGTCCTCCACATACACAGGACAGCAGGAATTCAAAAGAAGAAGCACTTATTAAACCAGAGAAACATAGGGCTGGGGAGATGATGACTCAGCCAGTAAAGTGTTTGTTGCACAAGTATAAGGATCAGTGTTTGGATCCCTGGAACCCAAGCAGTTCTGGCAGCTGGCCTGTGATCCCAGCATGCACAAGACAGAGTCAGGGAATCCCTGGAACAAGCAGGCAGCTAGTCCAGGCAAATCAGTGAGCTCTGGGTTTGAGTGAAAGACCCTGCTTCAATTAACAAGGTGGAAAGCAGTTGATGAGGACTCCCAAGGTCAACCTCTAACCTCCACACACATGTTCACACACACATAAAAAAATAAAAAACACATAAAAAAA
>NW_008470333.1:0-1043 GCF_000622305.1 Nannospalax galili | reverse complement strand
TCAATATTTCTCTCTCTTGTAAAATCACATTTCAAATCCTGAATTGTTTTTGTTATTTTTATTTTCTTTAGCTTCGATATTGGTCTGATCTCTCTACTCTGAGTACTTTGAGCTATTTGTTTTTTAAGTCCTTTGATCATGTTTATGATTGTTTTTATAAATTCGGTGTTGTGGAGCTCCTCTGGGTGATTCTTATTTTTGTACATTCATGTAGAACTGGTGAGGGTTTGGGGGTACATATTGTCTTGGTTTTCATATTATCTAAGTTTTTGCATTGTCATTTGGGCATATGGATGTCTTTTGTTGCTTGTGTGTCTGATATGAAATTCTATTCTGCCTTTGGTTAGTGGAAGTTTGGTTCTCTTTATATCGTTGATGTAGCTCACTGTTTTTTGCTTAGTCAATTTGATTGTGCATAACAACTGAATAATATTCTATTGTTGAAGTGTATCATACTTTTAAAATATATTCTGGACTATACAGTTTGTTTCCATAGAGCAGCAATGAACATGGTTGAACAGGTATCTCTGTAGTAGGGTATATCATCTCTGGATATATGTCCAAGAGTTGTATGACTGGATCATATAGTAGATCTATTTTTAATTTTCTGAAGAATCTCTTCAATGATTTCTGTAGTGGTTGCGCTGGTTTGCACTCTCATCAGCAGTGGATAAGTGTCTCTGTTTCCTCCACATCATCACCAGCATTTGTCATCATTTGCTTTTAGGATCTTAGTCATTTTTGCCTAAGGTAAGGTGAAATCTCAAAGTATTTGCATTATTTCCCTATTGTCTAAAGATGCTGAACATTAACAAAAAATATTTCTTAGCCATTTGTAGTTCATCATTTGAGAACTCTCTTTTTTTCCTTGCCTCATTTTTCCCCAATGGATGAATTATTATTTTTCATTGAGTTTTATAAATTTCATACACTATTATTTCCCACTCAAATCCAGACCCCCTCCCCCATCCATGCCTCCCTCATCCTCTCACTGAACCCTATGAATTCTGCCACACAAGCTGAGTCCTATTCATTCAAGTGCT
>NW_008470332.1:0-1043 GCF_000622305.1 Nannospalax galili | reverse complement strand
GGCTGTGTCCATGTGGGTGTGTTCGGGTGTCCTGCTCCATAATGCTCTGCCTTAATTCCTTGATACAGGGTCTTTCACTGAACCTGACGCCAGGCTGGCAGTCAACAAGCCCCAGTGACCCTCCTGCAGTGCTGGGGCTTTAGTGTGTGGGAGGGGTCATGCCTGGCTTTTCACATGTGTGCCAGGGATATGAACTCAGGTCCTCATGCTTGCAAAGCAAGCACTCTTAGCCACTGAGTCATCTCCCCAGCCCAAGAGGACTTACTCCCGATAGTCGGTTTTCCCAAGGTGGGGTCTGCTGGAGTCCGCAGCAAGCTCCAGGTGCACCTTGTCACATGCCCGTCACTGTGCAAAGCCTTCCAAGCTTTCTGCATGTTTCTATTGCTGCTTTAATTGGCTTCACTTATAATTAGCTAGGGTTCTGTTGCTTAATCACTCGCTCTCCGACGGTATCTTACCATCAGCTGTATAGCTAGGTCTGTAGCCTCAGAAATGGTTTGGCACAGAGGGAGCACCTAACAGGCGTTGCGCAGCCTCTGTGGTGGGACACACATTCACAGGAGGCCTGGGGGACTCTCCTGGTGCCCAGCCCCTCCCGCAGTCCTAGATCTCGCCCTCCGATGGGCAGGTCTGGCTTGCGGGTTTCTTGCAGAGGACTTGTAACCTGCTCCACTGGGGCTTGGGTGCACTGGGCCAGCTGGGGGCCACCCCAGGCTCAGTGTTCACTAGCTGTGGGACTGGTACGCTCTGTGTGGTCCTAGGGCAGAGCTCCAGTTGCCCATGGCTATGGCTGTCAATGCACACGTTTTTAGTTTTCTTCCTTCCGTCTTTTCTCCCGTCCCTAATCTCCTGTTTGTTTCTTTTCTTTTTCACTTTCACTCTTTTTGCCTTTATTAGGTCCTTTTTGGAGGTAGGATCTCACTATGTAGTGAAGAGGACCCAAGCTCCTCCTGCCTCTGCCCGCCTGGTGCTGAGATCAATCACAGGCACTCAGAGTGCTCGGCCTTCTCCTTCCCATGTTTCTTAGGGTCATCTCTCAGCGG
>NW_008470331.1:0-1041 GCF_000622305.1 Nannospalax galili | reverse complement strand
TATCTATCTATCTATCTATCTATCTATCAATCATCTATCATCATCTATCTACCTAATCTTTTTACTACTTAATTACCTGTGAGCATATTCCATTACCTCTTGATCATAGTTATGATGAGTGGGTTCAAATCCTTAGCTGCAGTCTAACATCTGAGTCCTGAGCTATATCAGGATTACTGTCTATCCATTCCTTTAGTCGTGAAAATGAAAAGCCATAGGTCAGGTAACTTTGCATATGTCAGGCTTTGAGAACTCTTTGACGTGGAGATTTGAGATTCTATTTCATTGTTCCAAAGAGCAGTGAGGTGTTTTTCTTACAAGCAAAATAATTTGGTTAGACTCAGCTTCTTCTTGTTATGCTTATACTGGGTGACAGCTCAGATCTCAGTTCACATCTTTATGACTTGGCTTCAAATGTCTTTGTGTTTGCCCTTCATAAGCATGGCTCACGGAGACCCATGCTGAATCTAGATGCAGAATTTGGGGTTTCCTCCTACTCTCATTATCATCTTTTGGCTCGTTCCTTAGTCTTGGTAGGCCAGGGCTTCTTTTCTTGGTTACTGATTTTTATAAATAAATAAATAAATAAATACTTAGAGTGTGTGTGTGTGTGTATGTGTGTGTGTGTGTGTATACACCTGAATGAGGTGCCCATGGAGACTCATGGAGCTAGAACTACAGATGATTATGAGCTCTCCATCCTGGTTGCTGGGAAGCAAAGACCAGTCCTTGGCAAAAGCACCATGTACCCTTAACCATGGTTACTTATTCTAGAATGTTGTTCTTCCTGTTGCATTTTGTTCTATCTACATTATCACCGTGACTGTCCTCGCTGTCAGGCCGAAGTTGCAAACAAAAACAAAACATTCAGAAGTCACAACCAAGAGGCTCTTACCTAAAGCCCAGTGTTCTTTCCTTCTGAAACCGGCTTCTCTTCAGTCCGTTCTCTGAGCCTCCTTCCATATTGTTGTCCCTCATCTAAGGGAACAGTGATTATTTGCAGCAGGGTCGGCTTGCCAAGCACACAGCTCTTCTGTACCG
>NW_008470330.1:0-1043 GCF_000622305.1 Nannospalax galili | reverse complement strand
AGTTTTCCATTGTGTTTATGAGGAGATTCACAGGCAGAGCTAGGAAGAGGAGGAGAAGCCTACTAAGCTGAGTGTGTCTTAGTGTATCAGGCACTATGCTGGACTCTACACACATTTCTCTATTCTATCACCATCTCTATTTTCAAGTTTTGGTTGTGTCTTTTACTCTTAAAGACTCTTATGGGGTGGGGGCTTGGAGAGATGGCTCACTGGTTGAGAGCATTCGCAGCTGTTGCAGAGGACCTGAGTTTGGTTCCCAGCACCCACACAGTGGCTCACAACTGCCTGTAACTCCAATTCTAGGGGATCCAATGCCCTCTTCTAGTTTCCAAGGGCACCTGTACACACATGGCATATATACACAAACCCATACATATATACACATAAATAAAAATAAATATAATATATTTATGCAGTCATATCTGTCAGTCCAGAAACATTCTTCTCTCCTTTTTTTACAACAAGTTGAGAATACCCAGATTGGCTTCCACAGAACATCCCAGAACAGAAGTCCACTGTCTCTCCAGTTCTCCTTGGTCTATAACAGGAATCCCCCTTGCTCAGTAGCTGGCACATTCTGCCTGGATCAAGACAACTTGCTTTACAGGAGCACTTGCTGTCACTCCCCGCTCTGATCAGACATCATAACCCCTCCACTCCTTACTCTTCTGGCCATGTGCTTGTCAGAGAAAGTTGAAGTTCGAGTTCATCTGCTTCAGTAAGCTTCTGGCAGCCAGAGGCTGGGAAGGAACATCCAGCTTCATGTTGATGCAGCTGACTGCCAGAGGTGCCAAGAAAAAGAGACCATCTCTCTTCTACACAGGAAAACAGCCTTTTAGTTCCTTTTCTGAGTCACATGGCTCATAGATGAAGCAGGAGGATGCCAGCCCAGCTCTTTAGAGCTCCAGCGCACATCCGTTCTATTAGTAACTGATCAATGTTACTGACTCTTCCCATCTTGACACTCAAGTAGAGAGAAGGGAGTTATTACTTATAAATAAATTTAAAACAAATAAGAGTCTAATTTATAGTAGTTATTTAAA
>NW_008470329.1:0-1043 GCF_000622305.1 Nannospalax galili | reverse complement strand
CTTCCTAGTTCACTGTTGCTGTATTTTCAGATCCTTAATAATAGTTCAGTGAGACCGTCTTCATTATCATGAAGGATGTCAAAACCAAAAGGATTAGAACTATTTTACCTTCAAGTTAAGAGACTTTTGCTTTTTACAACAGTTTTAGATTTATAGAAAAATTGAGCAGCTAATATGATGTCCACATGGCTCCTGTGGACAGGCCTTTCCCCTGCTGTGAACAGCTTGTGTCAGAGTGGTTCATCTGTACAACTGAGGGGCCGATATTGATCCAGCACTATTAACTAAAGTCCATAGATTACATCAGAGTTCCCTTTGTGTTGTATATTCCGTAAGTTTGGGTGTACACATAGGAACATGTATCCACCATTGCAGTATCACATTGTCAGTTTTCAGTGAAAATCACATTCTGACTTCCAGCAATCCAGTCTTGATTAAAATGCATATAAGCAGAGAGAACAGCACTTATATAAATAGCAGAAATATAGTCAAATTCACCCTGTTGGAATTCATTGCAAGCAGAGAGGAAGAACTTTCCAGAACCTTTCTTTTCTTAGTACAAAAATCTTATTCCAAAATTATAACTTCCAGTGGAAATAAAAGTTGGAGATTAGACTGGTGACTGAGCATCCGGAATGGATCTCGAAGGCTTGACACCAGCCCTCCTAACAGAGACAGCGTACTTAACTTTCCCTGGAGAAGCCACAGCAGCTGCCACCTATCTGAGCAATGCAGGAGCGTGTCACTGAGGGCTGGGGTCAGAATGGCACAGTGATCCTGATATATGCAGAATATTACCCCCAAGTCCACTAAACAAGCTGCTAGGGGATAGGGCTACATCTCCAGTAGGTGATCGATCATATAGAAGGCGTTTGTGGAAGAACCAGCAACAGCAAAGGAGAGAGAGAGAGGAAGAGGGAGCCAGGAAAAGGCTTCTAAGTTCAAAAGGCAGGAAACAGGAAAAGCCTCCGGGCACAAGAAATAAAATGAATCTACAAGAGGAGACAGAGGAGGTAGAACTGACAAAAGCCATGTCTCCTTTT
>NW_008470328.1:0-1030 GCF_000622305.1 Nannospalax galili | reverse complement strand
TAAGAGAAGCAGACTTTCTAAACTCAGACCTTAGACTGGTCACTCAGAGAACCCTAACCAGAGGGAGTAAGTGTCAGGCTAGCTTTACGCCAGTCTCCACGAAGAAAGGGAGAAATTAAAAACCGCAAGCAAATTCAGGTTCTAATGCGGCCTCTTTGTTTAATACGGGAGGAAACAGAACCACACGACGGACAGATTCAATAGCATGCTTGTGGCTAGACTTGGGTCAAACTTCAAAACAAGTAGCAACTCTTGAGAAATCTTTTTAAAACACCACAACATCTCCAGTAATTGCGAAAGAGAACTGGGACACGTGGAAGGGAGAAACTAAGGAGAATTGGGCAGCCACTGATCCAGAGTGGCTGGCAGGGCCTTTGGTCATTGGTTCGATAACTAGCAATAGTTCATCTTAGCCTTAGTTTTGCCTGTTACTAAAAGAAAGGTGGTAAAATGGAAAGTCATGGGGACAATGGAAAAGCAAATTCTGGAGAAGTAGCTCATCGCACAAACTATTCTACATGATAGATACAAATGTTGTTAATGTCTGATCGCCCCTTCAATAATGGGTAAACAGTGAAACATATCTTGACACCTGTTGCATACTTTAGATTAAGCTAAGACCAACTTTTGCATGAGGCATTTGTTGCTTATAAATATTTAATACTTGAGGGAAAAGTCTCAGTCAGAAAACGGCTAGAGCTCTACTTTCTAAAGAAGTCCTGGAAACACAAGCTGAGGCGTGCCTGGACTGGTGACTGCTGTTACCGGTATCAATACCGCAACCTGCCAAGCGGTCAAATAAATGCGAGGGAGAAGATGGACAAGGAAGGGAAGTGACAGAAGCAAAGGGACGGACTTACTCGTTGTCCACTTCTGCGCTATGACATCCTTTGAAATGACAGTGTATGTTCCCAACACGTCTATGTGGATGTATTTAATGGATTGTATTGTTTTTATTTTAAACTTTATTTATGTGTGTGTAGCTTGTGCATGTGAGTGTGTGTGTGTGTGTGTGTGTGTGTGTGTGTGT
>NW_008470327.1:0-1043 GCF_000622305.1 Nannospalax galili | reverse complement strand
TGTGTGTGTGTGTGTGTGTGTGTGCGTGTGTGTGTGTGTGTGTATGCGTGTTTCTGTTGCTAAAAACAAAGGGAATAAGATGATTTACTTGAGGTCATAGGCTGAACTTGGGCAAAGCAAAGGCAATAAATAGTATTTATATCTAGTTACAGTGAGTGAATTTATATGTATTCACAACCTGGATCAAACCTCAGACACTGAAAACCTTAGCCATTTTCACACATCCCTGAGTATGATTATTAAATATGGATAGATTGGGATTTATTTCCTAAATCACTGTCCTTTGTGCTAGGGACCTTGCCTTGAACCAGAAAGCATCTCAGGGTTCTCCTCCACAGAAAAGAATAGGAAGTGATAAGCAGTCAGGGAGAACAAAGGGACTTTCCCATGTTGGGTTTTTGAACTTCAAAGAAATTAAGCAATTAAAGAAACAAAGGGTTTGGGATCATAGTATATAATATAAAGAACAGATGGCACAGTTAAACAATAAACAATGCTGATGTTTAACAGTCTAGTCCACTGCTGTCTCTAGAGCCCCCAGAACATAGTTTCTGCTACGTAACAATTGTGTAGGAATGCTTTGCTCTCTGACCAGAAGCTTCCCACCCCAACACCATCACCATGGGCAGGGCTTCTCATGTCACTCAGGGCTCTGCTGGAAGGTCTCTTTAGACAGCCTTGACTATACATACGTTTTACAGTTTCCTTCTCACCACACTTAATTCAATATTACATGCTTCTTTGATTTTTTTTTTCTTTTTGTAGTGCTGGAGATCAAACCCAGGGCCTCCTGCATACAAGGAATGTGCTCTGCAACTGAGCTGCACCCCTAGCCTTATTTCTTACTTTGCAATTGCCTAGGAAGGTGCTGCTTTGTAGTATTTCTAGCATCTTAAACAGTATCTGGCACACAGTAAGTACATATAAACTATTAGAACACAGATCTATTCTATTTTTGGGTTATCAGTCAATAAACAAGCATTTTCTCCTTTTTTAATGTGATATTTTTATTAATTCTTTGAGAATTCCATGCAATGTATTTT
>NW_008470326.1:0-1021 GCF_000622305.1 Nannospalax galili | reverse complement strand
TTTTTTTTTTTTTTTTTTTTTTTTTTGTCTTTTTTGAGTCAGGGTCTCCCTCTAGCCTCCCTTTAGCTCCAGCTGGCCTGGAACTCACTAGGTAGACCAGGCTCACTTCAAACTCAGAGATCCATCTGCCTCTGCCTCCCAAGTTCTGGGATTACAAGCATGCACACCACACCCAGCCCTCGAATTCTTTCTATAATAATGATTTGTTTAATGCAGTTCAACTAGTTGTTCCCAGTGTTACTGGAAAATACTGTATTCTCTGGGAGTCATTTTCAAGCTAGGGAATGTATCAGTGACTTTTCTCTTTGCTGTGATCTAATACTTAGCAGAAGCAACTTAAAGGAGAGGTTTGTGTTGGCTTCCACTTCCGCCGGACCAGACCATCATGGTGGGAAATGCACAAAAGCGACTGGAAGGGCTCAGTCTATGGCCATGGGAGCTTGTGGCACAGCTGTTTCACATCATGGCAGGTCGGGAAACAGAGCTTGGGCTTGAAGCTGAGCTGGTAGACAACCCTCGAGGGTCACCCATGCATCCTCCACTTAAGCTTTATGTCCCAAGTTTTCCACACCCTCCCACAAATAGCACCACCATCTGATGGCCAAATGTCCGAACACACGATCCTGTGCATGAGAGTCCACATTCAAACCATAACAGGGGACAAAATACATTAAATTTTTGTTTTCATGCTCCTCAGAATGGAATCCATTTACATCTCATGCCGGCACCAGGGCATAATGTCTACCCCACAACCTCGTCGCTGATTTTGTTTTTGTAGAATAAGTTATCCTTAATGTAGATTCTGTTCGCAAGCTCGTGGTTGGGAAAGCGGGAGGCCAAAACATTTAACTGGGACAATAGTGGCACAATTATTTGGGGGGTAACCAACTACTTTCTGCTTGGATTTGAGGCCTTGCACCAAGGCAGGAAATGCACAGTTGGTACCGTAAACTTGGGGAAAACCCTTGGCAGGGACGTTACAAGCCCTAGAGTAGAATTTTCTATCGACATTATTCACACA
>NW_008470325.1:0-1043 GCF_000622305.1 Nannospalax galili | reverse complement strand
TTCAATATGCCATCACAATGCTCCAATATGGAATCATAATGTCTCAATGTGACCTCAAATCCAGGTTGTGCCATCACAATGCCCCAATGTGCCATCAAAATGCTCCAATATGTCTTAACAATGCCCCTCTGTGACATCACAATGCTCCAATATGTCTTCACAATGCACCAATGTGTTATCACAGTGTTCCAATGTGTCAGCATCATTATCAGTATATTATCAAGTGCTCAATGTCCATTTACAATGCTGCTTGAGTCATCAAATGCTCAATGTGACATCATAATGCCCCATTGTGTCACCACAGTGCTCCCATGTTCATTCACAATGCCCCATGTGTCATCACAATGCTCAGTGTTCCATAACAATGCACCGATGTGTCCATAATGCTCCCATGTGACATCACAATTCTCCGATGTGTTAAGGGTATGTTTTACTGTGACATCTCTATTCTCCAACTTGTCATCACTTTCCTCCAATTTGACATCACAGTGCTCAGGTGCCATCACAATGCTCCAGGGTAACATAACAATGTTCAATGTGCCATCACAATGCACTAATGTGTGATTGCAATGCCCAACCTGTCATGAAAATGCTCCAATGTGACATCATAATGCTCAATGAGACATCACAATGCTCCAGTGTGTCATAACAATGCTCGCTGTACCATCACAATTCTCAATGTGTAATCAAAATGCACAAATGTCTCATCACATGCCACAATGTGCAATCACAATGCTCCAATATATCTTCCCAATGCTCCATTTTGACATCTCAATCCTCAGTGTGCCATCAAAGTGCAGCATTGTCATCTCAATGCTCCAATGTGTTATCACCATGCTCAATCTGCCATCACATTGTCCCTATGTGCCATTAAAATGCTCAAATATGAATTCACCATGCTCCATTGTGCCATCACTGTGTTCAGTGTGCCATTACAATACACAAATGTGTCATCACAATGCTCCACTTTGTCATCACCATGGTTAACGTGTCATCACAATTCTACAATGCTCAATGTTCCTTCACAATGCCCCAAAGTGCCA
>NW_008470324.1:0-1043 GCF_000622305.1 Nannospalax galili | reverse complement strand
GAACTGAAGCAGAGACTGTGGAGGAACACTGCTTACTGGCTTGCTCCCCCTTTCTTATATAGCTCTGGTACTCCTGCCCAGGCGTGGCACCATCCACAGTGGGTTGGGTCCTTCCACATCAATTAACAGTGAAGAAGATGCCACACAGACATGCCCACAGGCCAAGCTGATGGAGGAAATTCCTCAGTTGAGGTTCCCTGTTCTCAGGTGTGTCAAGTTGACAACTGAGGTTAACCATGACTGTTGGTGATATCTTTCACAACTCTCAAAGGAGGGCAAATGCAAGAGATCCCTGTGCCATCATTTTCATTGTCTTTCTCTAACACGAAGTCCAGAGAGGGGAAAGTCTAGGTCATTCCAACCTGATATTGTATGTACCTGCTATATTCCATATTCTATGCACCTGATATTCTATATTATCTCTGTGTATCTTTTCTACTATCACCTGGGGCTCAAGAAAGGTAAGTTTCATTCCCCATTTTCCATCTCCATCCTCTTCTCAAGAAATAGAGTACCTTATGCCTATGCTATCTGAGGGAAAAGTAGCCCTTAACAGATGACCCTGCTCCTCACTCACCAGCCTCAACCATTCAGATGCTCTCTCTCTGTGCTGCCCATGTTAGAAGCATCCCTGTATTGTTTTCCAGTTTTTGAAATCAAATTTAAAATTAGAGAGAGTTGTAGATTTACATACGATTTTACAAAATAATACCAAGATGCTGTAGTGCAACCTTGACCCATTTCCTCTACTGTAACACCTTGGAAAGCTTTATGACAATATTACAACTGGGGTACTGACATTAATGCAATATCATACAGAAGTTCTATCACCTTATGCATCTCTCATTGTCTTAGTCTGTTCTCTGCTGCTATAAAGTGCCTGATACTGTAATGTATTAAGAATAGAAGTTTAGTTTACTATTCTGGACACTGGGAAGTCCAGGAGCATGGATCTGGTGAGGGCCTCCTATTTTGTCTTCATATCCCATAGGGCATCATGTAATAAGATGAAGCAAGTGTACTCATTTAAATAATTTTGTAAA
>NW_008470323.1:0-1043 GCF_000622305.1 Nannospalax galili | reverse complement strand
AGGCCAAATTACATACAGTTGGCTGGGAAGAGTGGCTGGATACTCTGGTGAAGGGTCCAATGACCCTAGTTGGCCCTCCTTTAATGAAGGAGCACAGAGGTAGGGGCTCTTCATGTAGCCTAGGATGACCTTAAACTTGCAGTGTAGCCCAGGCTTGTCCTAAATTAGTGGTCCTCCTGCCTCAGTTTCTGAAATGTTAGGATTACAGATATGTACCACTGCTCTGCTGTTAAGCATCTTCATTAGGTTGATGGTTTGGGGTGTCTCTTTATCTCCCAAGTCCGTCTTCTGTTTTTTCTGAGATTGAATACTTTTTCTTCTTTTGCATGGGCCAAACTTTTCTGTTTCTTTGTATGCCTTTTATTCTTTCTGTTCCCTTCAGTTCCTGGGGATTGAAGTAGGGCCTTTTGTACATTAGGCAGCCTTTCTACTACTAAGCTGCATCTCCAGCCCTTATTTTTTTGAAACAGGATCTCTACATACCCCAGGGTGGCCTCTTAACTGGAGATCCTCCTGTCTTTGCTTCCTGACTATAGGATTACAGTTTTGCACCACTGTGTCCTGTTTAAATGCAACATTTTAGTGTAGTAAGGAAAATAGACTTTCCTCTTCTCCAAGGTTTGTTAATTTTTGTTTTTGTGCTTTAATTGCTGTAGTCTGAGTCTGTCCTGGTGATCAGCCTCAAGGACTTCTGAGATCACTCTTAAACTTACATCTGTCATTGGCTATACAAACTGACTTTTTCTCCATATGTGTGATTGCCTTTGAATATGCTACACGTTAAATGTCTGGTTTCTAAAAGAAAGAAAGAAAAAAAAAGGACATAAAAAAGAAAAAAAAAGGACATAAAAGGAGAGTAAGAAAACACCCAAAGGTCCTGCTCTTTAAATCATCTGATGATTTCCTTCTGCTGGAGGGGAGGGGACTGCAACATTGGAGGAGAGTTGTGACAAGGACTGAGCTTCCAAGATCAGAAGGTCAGTTGGCAATTAGATGGGGAGATATGGGAGGAGTTGGCAGGGAGGGAGTGGGCATGGATTTGA
>NW_008470322.1:0-1043 GCF_000622305.1 Nannospalax galili | reverse complement strand
CCAACGCCCAGCTTTTCATCTGTCTGGGACACTTTTTCCCATCATGACCTATAACACTATCAAACTTCTGGTGGTCTAGGCATTTTCTCATCTTGAGGGCTACAAACCGAATCCCAGCCTTCCATGCACACCTCCAGGCTGACTCCACTCCATTCACATAGAGCCTCCATTTGAGGTGAAAACTTTGTGTTTTTCTGTGTGCTCTTTTCTGAGGCATCCCTAAGCTGTGTTCCTGTGGTGGCTCACTGTGTCTGTGGTCGCTCACTGTCTGTCTCTGTGGCTGCTTTTTGCACTCCTGCCTGAGGGAGGAAGGAGGGCTGCAGGCCATGCTCACCACCATCTGTTTTTGTGGGTGGAAGTTCCTTTGGAGACGTTTCCTTTGGCCTTTGTGCTTCATTTTACATCTGTCCCGACTCCCGCAAGCCTCTCTAGTCCAGAAGGGAAATTCCTCAGCTCTGGAATAGGAGACATTCTAGGCCCTTTGTAATTTCTTCCCAGACAGATGTTTATTTTGATTTGCTTATTTATTCAATATTTTGGTTTTTTAAGCCAAGGCCACATGCCGAGAAATTTACAAGAATTTAAAAAATTATATAGTTTCTGCCACTGAAAATAAAGAGCTCCCGAAGCCAAGGTTGTGCAATCAGATCTGAAAACCTTGCCGCATTACCCACTTAAAATTAAGCACCACAACAGCGCTGGCGCTGAAAGTTCGCTGTACTACCTTTACACCGGTGACTTTACACCATTTGGATTTGACCCCTGATTAATACCTTCTCAGTCATTTTCCCCTCCCCAAGTCTCGTTAATTAATGGCCTTATCTTGATGGGGAAAGTAGTTTCTTCTCCACAGGCTTTCTTGAGACCGCTGGAGACGAGAACAAAGGTACATCTGCCAGAGGCATCGCTTTGAAGATGTTAAGTGGTCTTTTTTCCAGCACCTAATTTTTCCCAAACAGAACATCAGCTTTTAATAGATAAGTAAGAAAATGCTGTGTAGTGCACGGGCACTGCCATTTGGGCCAGAGCTTTTACAGGAGCTG
>NW_008470321.1:0-1043 GCF_000622305.1 Nannospalax galili | reverse complement strand
GAAGGTAAATACAACCAAGCCAGTGTCTTTGGTCCTCACAAGAGAAAATGCATGTCTAAGGACAACATATATGGATAAGAATGCAATCACGTTGTGAAGTGCTCCACATGGACATTCATGTTCATGGTGCTGACAAGTCATTATGTGGATAAACATGCACTTAACCCTCATAACAAATATACAGATCAAAAATTTATTATTCACTTCCTCTTTCAGGGGGATAATAACTGGATCTTAGATTTATTAGATAATTTTCCTAGGATCAAATGCTGCCTCAACTGAATCTCTTAAAACAAAAATGGCATCCTGTATGACCGATTGGGCTTTCTTTTAAGCCTTTTAAAAAGAAGTGTCCTTAAGTATCATATTCAGACTTTAATGGCTCAAAGTTTTGTCAGGCATCATTTCATAGAGGAGGAAAACATTCTTAGAGCTTGAAAGGAACTAGCACAGTAATGTCACTTGTTTTTGATAGGATTTTGGCTCCCATCACTATGATGACAAAAATCCCAATTCTCTTCTGTCCTACTTTCTGTTTCCTCCTGCAGATGATCTCCACTAACTTCCCACAATATGATGGAGGCCAACACTGACTACATTTTGAACAAAGTGTGAAAGAAAGTTCCCATACAGAACTCCTGCATCCTGAACTGAATTGTCTACATTTTGAACAAAGTGTAAAAGAAAGTTCCCAGAAAGAACTCTTGCATCCTGAACTGAATTGCCTGCAAGGCTGACCAACTGATAAACATTTCAATGATTATGGAGAGTTTGGAATGTTGCAGATCCAGAACCTATTCAGAAATTATCTGATGACATCTTTAACCCGATAAACAGCCACACCTTGCCTAACTCTGTTTCTGAATTAACATTCTTGTGACTAATAAAATGTAGTAACATCGCAGACCAGCGGATCCCACACCAATCAAAAGGCTAAGAATGTCGTTGGACAGCATCTGAGACCTACAGTAGGAACATAGGAACAGTCCCCACCTCCCGCCCACTTTGCTATGACCCACCTACTGAATGTATCCACCAATGTA
>NW_008470320.1:0-1042 GCF_000622305.1 Nannospalax galili | reverse complement strand
CTCATTTTTTTGACAAGGTACACCCAGCCAATCACAAGCTTGCGGCAAAGTACTACTTCCTCTGTGCAGGCACTCTCATGCAAACCAGAACCCACACTGCTGCAGTGACCCACGGACACTGGAAAAGGTGCTGTCTGGCAGGGCGGCACTGCCAGCCTCTGACCTCTCTGGCCTTGCAGGTATTCAACTTCGATGTGCGTCAGTTGAACTGGCTTGAATACATTGAAAACTACGTTTTGGGAATTAAGAAATACCTACTGAAAGAGGACCTGGCTGGGATCCCCAAAGCAAAGGAGCACCTAAGAAGGTAAGCCTGATCACTTGGTCATCTCTGAGGCGGCTACTATGAGACCGACTGCACCACTAGTACATTTTTTACACCAATGGGTAAGGGGGATTCATCTCAGGAAGCATTTATATAGCACTGGTTGTGGGACTGACTTCATAGCGTCTTGTGTGTGGGGGGGGGGTTACAGTACTTTGCCCTGCATGTCCAAGGCAGATTATGGTTATTCCATTATTACACAAGTATTTAGGCTCAAAGAGCACGTTTGTTAACCTCTGGCACACCCTCAGAAGGACCCCCAAAAGGCAGTCATGCTACCTAAGCTAGGAAAACCACGTCCCTCCTCCTCCCTTAAAACTCCTGAAATGAAAACCTTGTAACATGCAGGTCAGGGTTTCAGCAAAGGGGGGTCTGTAGCAGGGATCGGACCAGGGTGAGAGCAGCACAGCAGGAGTTGTAAAAGCAGGCAAGGGGCTCAGTCTAACCTCCAGGCAGCAAGACAAGAAGGGCAAGTGTGGAGGTGGCAGGACAGCTGTGTGGAGTCGATACTCTTCCACCTTTGCATAGACTCCAGGGACCGAACACAGGTTCTCAGGCTTGCTTGGACAGTGCTTTACCCAGCTACCTCCCTTGATATTGTAAAGCGAAGCTTTTCTATTTTTTGGTCTTTTTGAGACAGGGTCTCCGTGCAGCCCAGCTGGCCTCGAACTCAGAGATCCGCCTGCCTCCTGAGTGCTGGGATTAAAGGCATGCGCC
>NW_008470319.1:0-1043 GCF_000622305.1 Nannospalax galili | reverse complement strand
TTTTTTTTTAAAAAAATATTGTGAACTTTTCATTTTAGTAGGGTCATAAATCACTCTCAGCTTTTCCAAAGAAAATTTGGAATCGTTTTATTAGCAAGTTCTTCTCATGTAAGGTGGCTGTCATAGTGCCATCCTTGCTGATTTCCCTCCCTTGGTTTTTACCAGTCTCCGCTTGTAAATCTGCTGTCAGCACAGCTCAATATTATTTTCATCCATGTATGAAATCCTGTGTCTTGTGAAAGTTCAGTAAGCAGTTTGACTTGCTTGCTTTGCCTTGTGTTGCTTGTTTGCATTTTGTGTGTACCCACTGAGGAGGAGCAGGATACTGGAATCAGCACTAGTTTCATGAGCGAATGTCCCTTTCTGTTGTTTGATTTTTACTCCTGCCTCTGGGAATTGAACCCAGGCTTCCACAGATGCTAAGTACTTACTGTACCACTCAGCCTGGATAGATCCTTTTTCTTCTTAGAAAACCTAAAAATTGTCGTACCCAAAAGACCATGGGCAGTGATCCAAACAGCTTTCAGGGGCACAACTTTGGCGTATTTGTCTCAGGAAAGGTTTCAAATCACCATCACTTTGTTCTGGCTCTCATGAGTATGGACAGGCCAGGGGAAGTGTGCATGTCCCATCTTAAATACTTTGTGTGTTTCTTGTTGTGGGAAACCTTAGGGCTTGGTATCAGAACATTTGGGTTCAAGATCTTTCTGTATAAGCTAGTTAAATTAGCTTGGGGAAGTCACTTCTCCCATAAGAATCAGTTTCCTTACCTATAAATGGGAGGTTAAAATGCATAAAGTGGAAGGTGATTAAGGAAATAAAATAAAATAAAATATGAGGGTGTGAAAAAGCATACCTTGGGCTAGGTGTGGCAGTCCACACCTTTAATCCCAGCACTTGAGAGTCAGACTCAAATGGAGCTCTGTGAGCTGAAGGCCAGCCTGGTCTACATAGAGAACTCCAAGCCAGCCGTAGCTACATAATGAGACCCTTTCTCCAAACAAAGAAAAATAAAAAATAAGCCACCTGAAAAATAAAAAAAA
>NW_008470318.1:0-1042 GCF_000622305.1 Nannospalax galili | reverse complement strand
TCCTCATTATCTATTTGGCTTAGTAAATACAGAAACAAGAGTTTATATGATTAACCTGACCACAGGCTACCAAGGTCTGGTTATCCCGTAAATGATGAGTCAGGTGGTAAGTGAAGTGGTAACTATTATTTGAAGCCAGACATGAACTTGTTTTACTCCTGGCTAAGTATATTGATAAGGAAGGCAGGGATTAGCTGTGACACGAACAGCAAGCATTAATTATTCACCAACATCCTCTTCAGATCCTAGCTGACTTTCCTGGACGCCATCATCACCAGCATTAGATGGAAAGGCTCCAGGTCGGCCAGTAACAGTCAGTGGTAGGCGACCAGCCGCCATGTTGCCATGGACTTAGAAATAATAATGCGACTAGTGGTCCTCTCTTTCCTGACTGAAAGACTGGGGAGCAGCACACACTTACTGGGCTGTCTCTGAATCACTGCCTTTGCATTTCCTTGGAAATCCCCTCCCAGGACAGCTGATGGCTCCAGAAGCCGATAGTTTTGTTCCTGGGCTTGCATGCCTGGAAACCATCAGAGAAAGGCTCTGGCTCTCTATCAGTCCTTTACCTGTGAGTGAGAAAGCACAGGAAAACGCGTTTCAGACATTAACTTGCATTGTACGTATCACTGTATCACACAATTTAAATGGCTGTTCTGTCTTGGTTTCAGCTAAGAACAACACGACAGCATGAGACTACTTAGGGAATTCAAATGTTAGAAACATGTTTGTTCATTCATCTTTGAAAGTTTGTTATCTTTATCTAATTGTAAAAGATGGAAGAACATGGGAAAATCATAGGCCAGTCTCATTCAAGAGCAAAGATACAGTAATTGTAACAAAATATCAGCAAATAAAATTCAGAAATGTGCAGAAAGAGCAATCCATCACTGCCACAGAGTTTTGTCCCAGGAATTATGAGAGTAGCTTAATATTAATAAGTTAATGAAAAGAATTTACCACAATATCAGATTAATAGAAAAGTGTCAATGGGGCCAGGTGTGGTGGCACATGCCTTTAATCCCAGCACTCAGGAGGCAGA
>NW_008470317.1:0-1043 GCF_000622305.1 Nannospalax galili | reverse complement strand
CTGGGGAAAGAGGGAAGGGAAGGCCTGGGGAAGGGGGAAGGGAGGGACTGGGGAAGGGGGGAAGGGAAGGCCTGGGGAAAGAGGCAAGGGAAGGCCTGGGGAAGGGGGGAAGGGAAGGCTGGGATGGTGTTACAGAGCATTAGATCTCTAACAAATAATAAAGGAACTACAAAAATTTTCAAGTCCATAAATTTGAAAAATTTATTGAACTAATCTAAGAAAAATTAGAAAACTTGTTCCAACATAGAATTTTTTAATGGCCTAATTAGTCTTTCTCCCCTCTAAAACCCAAAATATGCCTTCAGGCTACAATTATTGACTTCACTGTTGATTCTCAAACATTTCAGGAAGAAGTACTCCAATCCCACACTCTGAAGAGAGATGAGAAAAGCTCCCAACATATTTTATGAAGGTTGTCTTACTATGATTCCAAACATAAATAAAACATCACATTAAAATAGAATCACCAATTAAAACTCCTCATGAAATAGATATAAGGAATATATAGGAAAATAAAATTTTGAAAATAAAAAGAATCATACCACAATATGAAAAAATTCATCCTATGAATTCAAAATTGAAGTAGTATCTGAAAAATCAATTGATGTAATTCATAATTTTAGAATAGGTTTTAAGAGTGCTGACAGGAAGGCAAAAGGTGTGCTACTTTAAAAACAATATAGAAATACCTTAGACTATGAAACGTACGGCTCTGTCCCTAAGACTATACCTGAGACATAGACATGTCCACAGAAAAATTGTACAGCCATGATCATGGCAATACTTTTCAGAGCGGTCGAATTCAAGAATAAATCAAAGGTCTACCACATACACAACAATGAACAAATTGTGGTAATATAGCTATACAGTGGAATGTACAAATAAATAAGTACAGCCTACCTCAAATTGTAAAGAGCTATGTCAGTCAAAGAGTGTTCAGATGCTAGCTGTAAGAGATTCCAGGGAAGACAAACCTGTCCTCAGGATAAGCAAGATGAGCTGTGCATGGGGAGAGCTTGTAAAGCAAAGGAGCATGAGGGGAG
>NW_008470316.1:0-1042 GCF_000622305.1 Nannospalax galili | reverse complement strand
AATCAAGAAAATGCTCCACACACATGACCACAGACCAATCCAATGGAAGAAATTACTCAATTGACGTTCCCTCTACCCAGGTGTATCAAGTTGACAACTGAAGCTATCCAATACATGAACCATGTTTCAAAGTAAACAAAATTTAGTTGTAGTATTTTTTAAACTTTTTAACACAGTTGTGTTGACAAAGCACAGATATATGTAGTTATCTCCATTAAAGTTCATGAGCAATTTTCCCCTGGAACTTTAAGTACAGTTTTTCTCTATCTCCATTACCAGTGTTTTGCATATGCTTTGTTCATCTAAGTCTATTTTCCTTATTTTGACATTTCCTATATGAAATAACACATAAGTAAATGTATAATATAAGGTAACTGAATTCCTACTATGAATTATTCCAAACTCATGGTTCTCATGTGGCCAAGTCAAGCTTTGAACCAAAACAGTGTGATTCTAGAGTTCATGTACTTTACATTGTGCTGTACTGTCTACCACATACTCATATCACCAGTGCTCACAGTTACAACTGTCATTTTTACTTCCTGGATGACTAATTCTTACATTTCAATATCAAGGTGCTGATGCAGTGAAAAATGATGGTGTCTACTCAAGATATTTTACAGAGTACCATGGAAATGGTAGATATAGTTTAAAAGTGTATGCCCAGGCAAGAAACAACACAGCTAAAGTAAATTTAAGACAACAGAACAAGTCTCTGTATATACCTGGCTATGTTGAAAATGGTAAGTAACATTCAAATAGAAATGTGTCACTTGTTTAGGTAAATTGAAAATAGCAACATCAAAAACAGAATTACTACAGAAAATCCAAGTATATAACTATGTAATCATCCACATTTCAAAATCATATTCAAGTTAGTAGACCTAGCATAGACTGTATTTCCACGTATTTGGTTAAAATCTCCCTAAATTCATTTCATTTACATTTTTAAAAATCTACTTTGCCTCTCCTATGAGTCAAGCATGGTGCTAGATGCTAAAGACACAAAGATAAATAAAACACAATCCTTGTCCTCAAAAAA
>NW_008470315.1:0-1038 GCF_000622305.1 Nannospalax galili | reverse complement strand
TGTCTAAAAAACAAAGTAGACAAGCTCCTGAGGAACAGCACCCAAGGCCGTCCCCTGGCCTCCACACGCATGTGCGCCTGCACACACACAAGCATCACACATGCACACACATGCACGTATACCTTCAAAATAAACTATGAACCAAAAATAACCCCTCCTTCCTTAAATTGTTTTTGTGTGGTGTCTTCTCTCAACAGTGCGAAAAGTAAGTAAAATATTTGCTCAGATCAGCAGGAACCATCCTCTTTCCCTGTGCAGCTCCCGTTCACTTTACAACATCAGGGAATCAAGACAGTAAGTTCCTTAGCCCCTTCCCTTTTCTGTAACCAGTTTCCCCATGACCCGGTTCAGCCAGCAGGTCTGTGCTCCATCCATCAGTAAACACAGAACTGGGCTGTGTTTGCTTCTCCTCCTCAGACTTCCCCTCGGTCAGCTTGTGTGATGGGCTTTTTACGGTCACCGCCTCCTCTTCATCTATTTCACTTGCTCTGTGGATCCCAAGTTCAGCTTCCCTGGTTCATTGTGGTCTGCGGACCAGCATTCTGAAATGCGAGAAAAATGCAAAGTCCAAAGCCCCTCCAGACCCACTGAATCAGGGATTCTGAGGCTGGACCCCATGCTTGCTGAAGCTCGCAAACAGTTGTTGCCTTACTTCATCTCCTAGAAACTTCCAGACTGTGTTCGCTGGCTGCAAAGGTTGGTTTTGACTGCCAACTTGACCCAATGCAGCGTCACCTGAGAAGGGAGTCTGGAGGGATTATCTCAATCCGCTGCTACACCCACTCTTTTTCCCAGAAACACCCACCATCATTTTCCAGTTTGTTATTGACGATTCATTCTCTGGAATGGAAGCTCTAGGCTCTGATTTGAACATGATCTGTTACTCCAAATTTCATGGCAACATTTCAACTCCAGGGTGAAGAATTAAGAGGATGGAAGCCAGACACGGTGGTACACTCCTTTAATCCCAGCACTTGGGAGGCAGAGGCAGGAGGCCAGCCTGGTCTACATAGTGAGTTCCAGGCCAGCTGGGGCTAC
>NW_008470314.1:0-1042 GCF_000622305.1 Nannospalax galili | reverse complement strand
GTGCTCTGTGGAGGCAGCCTGTGCTCTGTGGAGGCAGCCTGTGCTCTGTGGCTTCCCCTCGAATACCACAGCCTGTGTCTCCGTGATTCGTGGGACTGTCTGTCCCCTGACCCAGACAATGGAGACTCATCCTCTGGTGTGAGCAGAAGGCATGGCTCCAAACAGGCTTGGCCTCAAGCATCCAAGGACACAAGGCCCAACCTTCCATCCAACATGCATGTGCCATCCAAGTAGCTGGTTCTATCTGGTATCCACTGCCAACTTCTGTGACCACGCCTAACCTTTCCTTGGTCATGTGGTGTAGGGAGGGCTGCCCAGCTCTGAGAGCACCTGTGCATCCAGTCCGTCATCCAAAGCCTGCTCTTGGGGCTGGTATGAGCAGTGACCCAAGTCACATATACAAGACAAGGTCCTGGGATCACCTTGGGCTTGGCTGCCCATCAGATGCTCCTCTGAGCTCTGACCAGTCCCTTATGTCCACTGAGGCTAGAGGCTGTCCAGAATGGGCTCCCCCATCTAAGCAAAGGATCTGCAGCAGTCGCTTTTCCTGCTGTGAGGAAACGCCCCGACAGAAGCAACTTAAGGAAGGCCTAAGTCTGTTTGTTTTGTTTTTCTCACGGTTTGAGAATAGAGTTCATCACGAAGAGGAAGGTGTGATAGGAGCACGAGGTGGCCGGTCACATCACATGCCAGGCAGGAAGCAGAGAGAGATGGGTGCTGGTGCCAGCTCGCTTTCTCCTTTCTATTCAGTCCAGACAGAACCCCATCCCATGGGATGGCGCCGCCCACATCCAGGATGGGTCTTCTCCTCCTCAATTAACCTAATCTATCTAGATAATCCCTCACAGAAACAGACCAGGGGCTTGTCTCTGAGGTAATTCTAGATCCTGTCAAGTTGACAGTATTAACCATTACAGGGTCCCACACAGAAAGAGTCTCCTCTGGCCACCCGATCACAGAATTTCCTGGGCTCTCTGCACAGTCTCCCTGGAGTCCACACGTGGCCTCGGGTCACTAAACTTCACCTCTCCTTCTCCATCCA
>NW_008470313.1:0-1042 GCF_000622305.1 Nannospalax galili | reverse complement strand
AGGCCAGTTGTGGCTACAGGGAGACCCTGTCTCAAAAAGACCAAAAAACAAGAGGGAAATAGACTAGCTCTTGACAGAAGGCCAGACAAGGTTACATTAAAAAAACAATTGATAAAGGAAGGCACAATTTTTCAGACAATAATTATAACTCAACATGGCCAGTGCTTTAGAAAAAAAAAAAGGAGGACTTAACAGACAAAGAATACCTTCAGAAGGAAATGAAAGGAACTGGTAAGAGCAATGGCCTCCAAAGGGAAAAATTAAGAGGAAAGGCATGGGCACTCACGTCTGCTATCATTCTTCTGCATCTTTCTTCTGATACGTGATATATCGATCACTGCTTCAAAAACGGAAACATCAAGGAGTTTGCATGTATTAAACAAATCAAGATTTAATTGGAAGATATCAAAAAGTTTGGGTGAACATAGGCAGTATATTATGAAAAGTGTTAAATCTGGTAACATAAAAAGTTTTACAAATAAATAAGAAAAAGACAAATACCACACCGAAAAAATGAATAAATGGTATGTGCACGTTCTCTCTCATACACACACAATTAAGACAAAATAAGTAATTATGTAGCATTTCCATCTATTAAATTAGCAAGTAATCCTACAAAATTTATGAATATTAATACCAAGAATGCAGAGGAACTGGAACATGTACTGCTATTAGGAGAGCAAATTTATAGTGCACGTCTAGAAAGAAATGTGTGTCTATTTAAATATTTAACATACTACTACATTAAGAATAGCAAAACTCTTAAAACTGTATACTGTTTACAGACTGGAATTTTGCTGACGAATTGGAGTGAATGCATTCACATGGGTTTTATTTTATAGCCTAGAGAAAGACCTCCAGATAATGAATCTGGCAACCACCCAACAAAAAGGCCCAACTGCTTCTTTCTGCCTTTGCACTTGATTAGTTCTTTTTAACATCATCTCCCCTAACTCTTCACACTGAATTATTCTCATCTTTCATGACTCAATTTAAATGTCATCTCATAGACCACTTTCCTGAGAATCAATTCTCAATTAAT
>NW_008470312.1:0-1042 GCF_000622305.1 Nannospalax galili | reverse complement strand
TCCTAGTAGGTGTCAGTTGCCTGTGTGTGGTGACCAAACACCTCGCAAAAATAAGGGAGGGCTTGTTTCTGTTGACTCATGGTTTCAAATGGTTTGAAAGGTTCCAACTCTAATGGCCAAAAAGGCACAGAGAGTTGGGGCAACTCCATTTGTGGTGGTGAGAGGGTAGGGCGGCTCTTTTCACATGTTGGTGGTCCGGGGAGCAGAACTAAAAGTAAGGCCAGGTTATAACTTCCCCTAGTGACCCACTTCTACCCGACAAGCCCCACCTCCTAAAGGCCCCACAAACTCCCAAAAGAGTACCCCAAGCTGGGGACCATGTGTTCACACACAGAAGCCAGTGGGTGATATTTCAGATTCACACCGCCACTAACATGTGCGTCAGTGCCTTTTCCTGCTGCTGTGATTCAAATCCCCTGGCAAAAGCCACCCAAGGAAGAAAAGGTCCGTTTTGGCTCACAGTCCACAGCACAGCCCATCAAGGTGGGGAAGTCAGGACGGCGTGGCCCAGAAGCAGCTGATCACGTAGCAAATGACACAGAGAGGTGTGTGCTGCTGCTCAGTCCACTTCACTGACAGCCCAGGATCTCAGCCAGGGAGTGGCACCACCCACAGTGAGCGGGTCCTCCCTCCTCATTTAATGTAATCGAATAAGCCCCTAGAGGCCCATCTCCTGGGTGATTCTAGAGCCTGTCAAGTTGACAGTTGACACTAACCAGCTGACCCTCTGGCCCTCCCCACCCTGCACAGGCTCCACTTTAAGTGAAGGTTGATAGAATACCATGGACAATAGCTTAGAATATAGCGATGTACTAAGAAGCCTGTTGGTTCCAAGCACAGAGGGAAGAGGGAGGAGGGAGAACACTCAGGGAGAACGTCTCAGGGAGAGAGCTCCACCAACATCAGATGTCAACGACAAGCTGTCTCGGTCCCTCGTGGTAGCCAGAGAATTAAAACACAAGACAGCAGAATGTCTGAATCCAATTTTCATCACAAATGCTTTGTCACTCCCTAATGTTTGCACACTGCACTCTGTGTGATA
>NW_008470311.1:0-1042 GCF_000622305.1 Nannospalax galili | reverse complement strand
TAGGATAGATTTTATAGGAAGTTAGAGGCTTGGGTGGCTTTCCATGAGGCTTTTGCCTTCGGTGGTGGGGGGCATTGAATTGGAGGAAGAGGGAGCTGTAATTTTCCTGATAAGCAGGGAGTTTTACCAAACCTGGTTACTGCTGAAACCTGGTCTTTGCTGGGGACATTCGCGAAACCTGGTTTCTCTCAGGGGGATTTGGGAAACCCAGTTTCTACAATGGGGGGTTGCTGAGACTGATTCCTGAGGAATGTTAAGTTTTGATTTTCCTCCTCCTGGTTGTGGAGCCTGTTGGACTGACATTCAGAGAGTCTTGGAAGCACTGCTGCCGTTTTGAGGAACTAACAATAACTAATTCAATGTCTGACTACTTAGCATTCTATTCAATTTGTTTATTTATTTTAACTTTTATTTATTTAATTTTTTGTGTGTATGAGTGTTTTGCATGTATGTGTATACTTGTGTGTGCAATGCCCACAGAGGTCGGAAAAGGGCATCAGATCCCCTGGGACTGGAGTTAAGGATGATTGTTAGCTGCCATGTGGGTGTTAGGAACTTAACCCAGGTTCTCTGTAAGAGCAGCCAGTGCTGTTAACTACTGAGTCATCTCTCCAGCCCTCACTGATTTTCTTTCTACATTTCCTATTATATGTTTTACTTATTTCTGCTGCAGTCTTTTTTTTACTTTTGATTTCTTTGCATTTTTTTCATTTTTGCTCCTCATTTGAATTCTTTAGCTCATAAAGTTGTGTTGTTGATATGAGAATTATTCCAGAGTGTTGCATAAAACATTTCCTTTAAATTTTTTCTTCCTCTGTTTTTCTTATTTCTGCAGTTTTATAACATTTTGCATTTTCTATTATCAGTTTCGATCATCTTTTCTAGGAATCAGCATTTTTTTATTCATCATCTCTTAAAATAATTATTCTGCTCTTGAAGTTTTTGTTAATAACTCGTTGTTTTTAGTTCCTGTCTCTGCTAGTTTAAGCTTTAACTCTCAACTTGACACAGCTTAGCATCATCATCTGAGAATTAGAGTTTG
>NW_008470310.1:0-1019 GCF_000622305.1 Nannospalax galili | reverse complement strand
TTTTTTTTTTTTTTTTTTTTTTTTTTCTGAGACAGGGCCTCACTATGTAGCCTTGGAACTTGCTATGTAGAGCAGGTTAGTCTCCATCTCACAGAGATCCACCTGCCTCTGCCTTCTGAGCGCTGAGATTGAAGGCATGAGCACCACACCTGCTTCTCCCCTTGGGGATGTTCCTTAAACATCAGCTAACTCTCCCTAACAGACAGTGAGCAGCCGAGATGGTATCTCAAGTACGTTTGGTTTTTGTTTTGTTTTTGAGACAGGGTCTATGTATCCACAGCTAGTCTAGAACTCAATATGTAGCTGAGAATCACCTTGAAATTTTCTGATCCTCTTGTCTCTACCTCTCAAGTTCTAGCATTGATTACAAGTATGTACCATTACATCTGTTTTTATGTGGTGTTGGGAATCAAACCCAGGGCTTGGTGCATGCTAGGGTAGCCCTCTACCAATATTCCAAGCTCACGAATGCATTTGTTTAGGCGGAAACAGACTTCATTCCTGGTTCAGAATTCATCTTGGAGGTGGGGTCGTGGGCCCGGGTGGCAATGAGTCAGAATTAACATGGCGGCTGATGCTCTGGGGTCGCAGGTGGAGAAATGGATTCTGAATTAGTTAAGCAGAGAGAAGCGGGTTGAAAAGGCAGCAGATGCTCACTGAAGGCTGGAGCCGTCCTCTGGAAATCACAGAAGCAAGGATGCTCCAGGGGGCCCTCACTGGCCGGAATGAACCAGAAACCCCAGAAGACTGACGGAATTACTTCAAGACAAATGAACACAACAACGTGGAACTTTCCATGTGTCAGATACTTTTGTAAGTCATGGGGTAAATTCGATTTCTGACGTCATGCTGACACACAGAGTCAAGTGACTGGAAAGCTGGATTGCAAGACAGAACAAGGCCTTCCAATCTAGAAACCATATAATTAACAACCCTGCTGTGCATCACGACCCTCATCCCGCATGAGTTCCTAGCATTCCTTCTGCCTGGGGCACTAGATCCAAAACCTTAACCTGGCA
>NW_008470309.1:0-1040 GCF_000622305.1 Nannospalax galili | reverse complement strand
CTGAGCCACCTCAGTGGTTTCTGGATATGTCTTCTAGATAGCAAATTTTCTCTTCAGGTGTGTCTGATCTGAAATTGAACTTCAAGTTTTCACTTTTACTGCCTTCGCTTTTCATGTCTAGGATCTGTATTTAGCATGGCGATGCTTACAGGCCTATTTTCATAGCATGTGTTTTCAAATTTGTTTTCTATTAATTTTTTAAGATTTATTTTTCATTACGTATGTGTACATATATGTGTTTGTGTGGAGTTATGTGCTCATGTGTACTGGTGCCCTCATAAACCAGAGGTTTCAAATCTCCCTGGGATTGGAGTTATAGATGGTTGTAAGCTGCCTAACATGGGTGCTGGGAACTGAACTCAGGTCTTCGGGAAGAGCAGTATGTGCTTTTAACTGCTGATCCTTCTCTCTAGCCCTTCTGTTTGTTCTTCACAGCCAGACATTCTAGAAATACTGTGGCCTGAGACCTACCTAGGCACTCAAGGAGTATCATGTACTGAGGACCAATTTTTATGTCAATTTCTTGCTTTGAGAATTCCCTCATAGTATTCATTCAATTGAGTGGTATTACTTTTCTTAACGTCTTTTTAAAAAAAAATTGTTTGGGGCAGGAGAGATAGTTCGGCAGTCAAGAGCACTGGATGGTCTTGCACCCAGGTTCAGTTCCCAGCACCCACAACCATCCATAGCTCTAGTTCCAGAGGATCTGACACTTTCTTCTGGCCTCTGGGGGTATTGCACACACAGGTGCACTTACTTGCAGGCAATACACTCATACACATAAAATAAAAACAACTAAATTTAACAAAAACTTAAAAAATATTTATTTTAAAAAATAATTTCAAAATTTATGTATTTTTTTTCTGCTCAGCAGAAAGGGGCAGAGATGGCTCAGAAATTAAGAGCACTTGTCGCTCGTGGAGAAGACTAGAGCTTGGTTCCCAGCATCCATGTCAGGTGACTCACCTGACAGGTTATGACCTGTAACTCCAGCTCCAGGGAATCTGACTTCCTCTTCTGGCCTCCATGGGCACCTGCAC
>NW_008470308.1:0-1042 GCF_000622305.1 Nannospalax galili | reverse complement strand
CTAATGAAAAAGAGAAGGTGGAGCATAAAGAAATGCAGAATGTACACTTTGGATTTAAAAAGAGCACTAGGAAGATAAATGTTGGAGCCAGGTCACTGTTGAAGCAGAGGCTCTTTGATAAGGAGATTAGAGGGATTAAGGAGAGGCCCAGAGATTTGCACTTAAACAATGGAAAGAGAACCTTCAGGGAAGACTACACTGAGCTAAGCCTCCAATTTGTGAAAGGAAAATGTGGCAGGGGTTTCCTGCTCCTAGAAAACCAGGGGATAAAAACACTGATAATGTTGATGAAGCAGGCCAATGCCCATGCCAGGCTGGCAGATGAACTTGGCAGTGTTGTTCACGTGATGCTGGCTTTAGAGGCATGAAAGATGCAAGAGTGAAGGAATCATTGGTTCTTCCTCTGAGGTTTCAGACAGCCACTGAGGCCAGGCAGCGTGCAGCAGGGGCATCCATGTATAAAGAAGGCCATGACAGGCTATAGCATGAAGTTGTGAAGGTGAAACTCTGTTGACAGTGGAGACCCCAAGAAGATGTTGGAGATGCTAGAGCTGCGAGACATCTGCCAAAGAAAGCTGCATGCAGGGAGTGCTACCAGCACAAGAGAGAGATGTATGTTGCACTCAGCAAAGCTTGAGGGGCTGAGTCATATAAGCTTTTTGGAAGTCCCAGAAGTTGGACATGTAGCTATTGGATTTGTTGTTTACACTGTTGGTTTTGGTCTGGTATTTCTTCACTATTCCCCCATTCCTCACTTTCAGAATGGAAATGTATATACAGTTCCATTGTATGTTGAAGTGTGTAATTTGTTTTTTGACTTTACAGGGGCTTACAGTTAAGAGACTGCCTTGAGTCTCAGAAGATACTTTGGACTCTGGACTCTTGAATAATATTGAGACTGGTAAAGACTATGGGAACTTTGGAAAGTGTGTTGAATGCATTTTACATTTTATATGGTTATGAGTTGATGGGAGCCAGGGAGTAGAATGTGGTGGTTTGAATGACAATGTTCCCCAAGAGGCTCCAAGTATTTGGACACTTG
>NW_008470307.1:0-1042 GCF_000622305.1 Nannospalax galili | reverse complement strand
TTTGTGGCCACTTGTTATCCCTTGAATTATGCTACAGCACTTACCTTCATGGTTTCTGAAATTTGGTGTCTTTTTGAAATATCCACTTCCAAAACTGATTATCTTATAGTTTTCCAACATTACTGATGTGGAAAATTCAAATTTCTTCTGTGACCCTCCTTAAAACTGCAATCATGTCCCATTTCACACAATTTCTCCAATAACATTGTTACATATTTTTCTGGTGCCATATTTTCCTCCGATTTCTGAATATTTTTCTCTAATTCTAAAATGCTTTTGCCTATTGTAAGAATCCCCAAATCATGTAACACCCATCCCAGGACAGTCTGAGGACGTGTGAATTATTTTGTAGTGTAATATTGAAGAGGTGGTAAGTTATCCTGTAGACTTACAACCTCTGCCTTTTGGTCACATTATTTTTTTATAATTACATGGATTTAATTTCTTGGGTTCTTTACTAGGGTAATTATGATTTCTAGGGTTGTATAAGGGGAACTAATAAGAATTTTTTAAAAGGATTATGGAAATGAGAAAGGAACTTTTAGTGCAAAGGTGTTTTATAGAGTAGGAGACAGATAAAAGAGGGAGGGAGCAAGAATAATCAGAAAGTGTTATATACACATATGATATTGCTGAAGAATAAGTTTAATTAACACATGATTAAAAGCATTAAAATTTCAGATTGGAAAAATGAAGTTTCTAGAGTTGTATGTCTTCAATACTTTCATAAGGCTGTAAATAAGCTTGATGCATATTTTTACCTAATAAACATAAAAATCAACAACAGATTAAACTTTAAAAGTAATTACAAAACTAAAAATGAATCTACCATATGATCCAGTTATACCACTTCTTGGCATTTACCCAAAGGACTCATCCTACCGTAGAGATACCTATACATCCATGCTTGTTGCTACTCTTCACAATAGCTGAGAAATGGAAACAACCTAAATGCCCCTCAGCTGACAAATGGATAGTGAAAATGTGGTATATTTATACAATGGAGTTCTACTCAGCAGTAAGAAAAGATGAAATTATGAAA
>NW_008470306.1:0-1042 GCF_000622305.1 Nannospalax galili | reverse complement strand
CTCCCTCAACCCTGGTGTGTCAAGTTGACACTAAAGCTATCCAGCACAGTGGGTAATGGTAGGGATGTCTTGGTGGAAGTGTGGAAGGCATACAACATAATGCCTGGAAAGGGCCACCACTCCTGACTGACGTCTGCCATTGCCATTAGCAGTGTTGTTACGCAGATGGCTCCCTATCTGGCCTGTGCCAAGTGCTTAGAGCCCAGAGCCAACCTGACATCCTCCAATCTTGTGGCATTCACAGGCTAGTGACAGAAGCAGACTGTCACTGTTCCCAAAGGAATCCTAACCTGTCACTTGTGTGGCTCAGCCAGGATTGGTGGGAACACAGGGAGATGATGAGGCTCTCACATTTACTGCATGTTGGTCACTGTCCCCAAGAAGGCTGTAGTGAACACATGTGGATGCTATGGTGGGTTACCATGGCAATGTAAACACAAATGACCAAGGCTAAGGACTGTGTAGGTAGCTGCTCTGTGTGCCAGAGAAAGTGGCAGGGCCAGAAGTGGGCCCCAGGTCAGCAAGGCCCATCATCTTTGAGACCCTTCCTTGCATCCATTCCTTCACACACTCCTGGGCTCCTGTGTGCTAGGCAGTGTCGTGGAGGCTGAAAATACATCCAAATCCAAGCAGACAGCATCTCTGTCCTCCTTGGTTTGTTTTCTGTGAGAGACACGGTGACTAAATATCACCTATTGCTGAAGTCATAATTTGGGATATTTCTTCTTCAGGGACTATTTTCATGCAATGCAATGTACCCTTTTACTATACAGCTTTATAAAATCAGACACAGAACCCTATAAACACCACAACAAAACTCCATCAGCTCCCAGACCCCCTCCCTCACAGTCCCTGGCCCCCACTGATGGGTTCTTCTTCCTGTATGGTTTTGACTACTCTGGAAAGGGACATAAGAGGTTGTGCAGGTAGTTCCCCTTAGAGTACTGTGCATGAGATTGGCGTGTTCCTGGGAGTCAGCAGCTTTCTTCCATTGCTGAGCAGAGCTCCCTCAGGCAGCCATGCACAGAGGCTGTCCATTCCT
>NW_008470305.1:0-1042 GCF_000622305.1 Nannospalax galili | reverse complement strand
CAAAAAGGGTGTGACACGTATGATCGGGTACAGGGAGAAGAGCGACACAGAAGCAGTGTGTCTGTCTGTGCGTGTTTGTGTGAGTGTCCACTACCTGGGTGTGTGCCTGCAGAGGCCACAAGAGGACGTGGGATGCCCTGGAGCGGGAGTCACAGGTAATTGTGAGCTTCCCAGCATGAGTTCTGGGAACCAAACTTGGGTCCTCTGGAAGAGTATCAAATGTGTTGACTTCTGAGCTGCCTCTCCAGCCCCCAGAAGCAATATTTTGAAATAGTGTCTGAGGATTTCCTCCACATTGATGGCAGACAGGAAACCATATTTCCAGGAACCTTGGAGAAAACGTAGAAAGACAAACAAAACAGAAGAGGAGGTAAAAAAAGAAACTAGCTGGGCATGTTGGCACACACCTGCAGTTCTAGCACTCAGGAGGCTGAGGGCCTTTGAAGCCAGCCTGGGATGTAGAGTGAAAACTTGTCTGTAAATAAATAGGCTATACCTAGTCATAGGAATTAGCCTTTCATTAGTGTAACAAGAGACCTATGATAATTTTAAAAGAGGAAGTTGAGTTTGGCTTGCTGTCTTGAAGATTTCTGCTCTGGTCTTTTGGGCCCGTGGTAAAGTAATCCATCAAGGCAGGAACTGGTAGCCAAGGAAAGTTGTTCACCTTAGGCAGCCAGGAGGGGAAGAGGGGAAAAGAAAGACACAGGGTCGCATAATTCCCTTTGAGGCCACCCCTCAACAACTAGAGGACATCCTGTCAGACCCCATCTCCTAAGCTCCACTCTCTTTCAATAGCACCAAGCTGAAGACAATATTTGACACCAGGGCCTGGGGTGTGTGGGTGCAGGATTCCAGATCCAGATTATAGCAGTGTGTCATTCAAAATCAATGCTAAAGACAAAATGCTAAAGACGCCTGGGGGAAGGGGAGGACATCCTGTCCATAGAGAACTGAAGACAGCAGCTATGTCAGACTTTTCAGAAGCCACGTAAACAAACCAGAATGCCTTGAATAGTTAAAGTGTAGAAAGATAAAAACACCA
>NW_008470304.1:0-1042 GCF_000622305.1 Nannospalax galili | reverse complement strand
TTGACCATCCTCAGATCCTTTATGTGGATTTAGATTAGTGTTGAAAGTTGAAGCAAAGATGAGACAGTGAAGGAGGATTTTGTGCTTCTGGTTTTCAACTTTTTCTTATAAAAATAGAGTTATAAAGGTGCTATGCCCCCTTCACTGCAGTTTTTCATGGCTCCGATGGGAACTCTGCGTATTGCACTGTTACTTGGTACAGTTATGACTGTTTTGTTCTCAAGAAGAGAAAAACGTCACGAGTCAGTGTGCTCAGAAGCTGCAGCTTGACCAACAGGTGCGCATCCCAGCGCCTCCTTCTCATTCCATCATCACGGTTATTAATTCACTGTGTGGTACGTTAATGTGATGCCTGGCACTAGTACTTTGTGAGGAAGGGAAGTTTATTTAGCTCATGGGTTTGAAGATGAAGAGGTCAGGCAGCCCCACCTTTGCAGCTGGAGGGCTTTCTGGCTGCTACGATGACCAAGGAGTGGGTACCAATGCAGAAGTCTGTGAGAGCACAGGCCATGTCAGACAGCATGCCAGGAAGACTGGTCATGGTGCCCTCTTTGCGGCTTCTTCTCCTAGGAGATGAGTGAGGCCCGTCTAAGGCTGAATCCTTCTCGTCCAAGTGTGAGGCCCCCATGGCCGGATCACCTCAACGAGACACCACCTCTTCAAAATTACCCACCTTGCAGGGTTTCCGCACTGGGGACCAGGATGCTAGCATGTGAACTTCTGTGGAACACAAGCAGCAATAACCATACAGACCACAGCCCAAGGACGTGTGACAGTTCCTCTTTGTTTCGTCATAAACCGAGCGTGACGTGCTTGTACGGAGGCAGTATTCTTTGGAAAATAACTTCCATAGTGTTTCTGTATGTTGTATATATTTCAAAGCACTTTTTATAGTCTTCTCTTTTGCATGAGAAACCTTCACAAAAATGTAAATGATACAGTTACATTTGGTAATTTTCACATTGTAGAATAACTGTTGGTAACCTGAGAGCAAAGCCTCCAGCAACAATGACATGAACAGAAAACTAATCATCTCAACCTT
>NW_008470303.1:0-1042 GCF_000622305.1 Nannospalax galili | reverse complement strand
GTTAGCTGTTTTGATGGCTGGAGCCAAACTCTGTGGGTGGATGTCTGCAGAGTTCTAGAGGAGAAACAACAGGACCAGAAGCAAGAGGTTTCTTAGCACTGCCAACTTGGAACCCATTTGGCATGATCCACATACTCTTTACTCCTCCCTCAAGAGCAGATAACCAGGCCCTAGTGATGTGCCTTGGGAAGTTGCCCTTATCTCTTTGCCACATCATCTTCTTTGGAAATTCCTTAATAGTTCAAATCCTCAGACACACACACAATCACATACACATTTCATGTAAAAGCCAGTAACACTCAGAACTCCTATTCCACACTATGTCATGTGCTTAGCAAACAGACCATTCAGCCATTGAAACAACCCTGTAACTACTGTTATCACCATCTTCCATTTCATGCAAATGATGAACTACTACTGCTTAACAGGGATTGGAAAGTGCCCAATGTGATAAAAAAGTATTCCGCACACTTAAGCCTCTCCCCAGAATAACATCTGATGCTGTTTTTCACATCTTTGTTCTCATCTTTGGCTCTAGCATGTCTCTGTCTGGTAGACACTGAATGTGAAGAAGATACATAACAGAGAAACAGATGTCTCTCCCTTTCTCTCTCTTTCTCTCTGTATATAAAATTTCAGAATGAACCATTGAACAAAAATATGAACATTCAAAATTTTGAATTATATTAAAGACAGCATTTAATAGAAGAAAGCCGTCTACTCTTCACTGTCACAACTCACCAATGATATCCAGCATTTCATGCTTTTAGGTGGTGATAAGGCAGGACAGATCATATAGTACCTACACAGTGCCCATGTGTGAATCATAAATTAGAATATTAATATTGCTTTTTATGTAATTTTACACTACTGTATTTTATATTTTATTATATAATGTGTACAAGCATCAACTTTATTATGTCTTAGCACAGGGTCATTCTGTGTAGCCTAGGTTGGTCTCAAATTCTCAATTCTCCTGCCTCAGTCTCTTGAATGCTGGGATTATAGGTGTTCACCACTGTGCCAGGAAAGCATCAACTTT
>NW_008470302.1:0-1042 GCF_000622305.1 Nannospalax galili | reverse complement strand
TTAGATGTGGGTGGCTCTTCCTGACAATGCTTAGTGGGCTCTTCCCGCCCACTGCTTACACACAGGCCACCATGTCTACCCAGCTTCATACATGGATTCTGGGGATTCAAACTGCACCTTTCACACTTACGCCACAAGCACTTTACCAGCTAAGCTGTCTCCCCAGCCCCAGACTGGTGTTTTTCTTGCTTAAAGATAAGAATCACCTCTTCTTTAAAAGTTACATCAAACTTAGCTGCAAACTTTCTGATTCCGCTGTCCTTGTTCAACAACTGACCTTTGTTACATTTCTAGTGTCTGACAAAGGAACCGGATGATCATGCTTTGTACATGCCAGGCTTTGATCATTTATACTTTTACCAGGAAAACATGTTTTTCCCAGACCTCCAAATTTATTGTCAAAAAAGTACAGATGGTATGCTTCTGACCGTGTCTAGTTTCTCTCGTACCTCTAGGAAGCTGCCTTCCTTGTTTCTGAAAATACTCCTCTCCTCTTGTCTTTGTTATTTTGAAGCTGTGTTCCAACTTCATGTACTTTCCTCACACATTTTTAAAGTGGAAAATGACCAAAAATGCCTTTTGATCTGAACTGGAATTTGATTGTGTTCTGTGTTGCGTCCTTTTCATTGTGGTCTGTGGGTGTGACAATCTTCTGCCATTTGAAAATGGTTAAAGTTCAAAGCCAGCTTGGTGGTGGTTGTTTGTAACCCTCCTTCTTCCTGGTTGGGATTTTGTGTAGTTTTTTTCTTTCTTGTTCTCTGAGCTATGTTTCTCAACACAAAACAATCACCTCCAACTTTACTGAGGTGGCTGACCACCTCCATGACCAAATTCATCTCTGAAGTGGAACTCATTGCTGCCCCAGCCCCAGCTTTCTGGTCAGCACTGGCGGCCACAGCGCTCCTTCTGTCTCCGATGCATTCCTCTCTTGTGAATCTCTGGACCTCTGGGCCAAGCTGCAGCACAGGGTGGCAGGCCTGACCTCAGGAGGCAAGTGGAGGTAATCACAGAGACACTAGATACCTTCATTGGTGAGGTACCA
>NW_008470301.1:0-1042 GCF_000622305.1 Nannospalax galili | reverse complement strand
AGTTATCAAATGAAGGTTTAGAGTAAATTTAATTAAATAATTCAATAAACATTGAGACTATATACGGCCCAGGCACTTTGCTAATCATTAGAAATCCAGAACAGAGATGAATCAGAAGATCTTACCATATCATAAGAGACAGATCATAAACCAAAATCTCAATATGCTATGATAAGTGCTGTATGGCCACAATAAACAGAGAGGAAGGAGAGCTTACCATGTAGGGAAGTACCTAGCTGTTTATCTTAACCAGGGCTACCATATCTATTTGTATATATCCAGGAACATGGTCCAGCACCCCCACCCCCACCCCAAGGATGACCAAAGAATGGACCAGAATTGCCAGAACATTACCATTTGCAAAGCCTTACCCTACATAGTGGCATCTCCATAAGAAGGGTCAGTGTTGGGACATCTCTGGCATATGCATTGTGCTAGCAGCCAGGAAATGCTGATTCAGACAAATGTACTGTTAACTTATACAGAGATACTAATTAATCCAGAGAGCATTTTTCCCACACATAACCCCTGCCCTTAGGCCAGCTTAGAGTGCATATCACATATGGAGGTGGCATTTGCTGTAGAATATTAAGTAGGAAAATTACAGTTGCTGAGTATAAGAAACAAGGAAGAGTCAACCCTCCTCCCACTTAAATGAGTTGGCATGAAGACAGAAGAACCCATTTATTTAGTGAGGTACAAGTGAACTAGGCTTACCTTGGTATTCACAAGAACTTTCCAAAGCAGAGACTCAATGTAGTAATTGGTTCCCCCTACGACAATAGGAATTTTGTCTCGAGCAAATATATCTTCAATGTTAACATTAAGAAAGATTATTTAATATCAGTAAGAGAATTCTGACTCGCTTGGGACTGAGAGTATTAGGAAGAAATCACAAAGGCAAGCATGTGGATACATACTCTGGTCCTCCACCCATATGCCCATGTGCACATGCACACACATGTGCACATATACTAACAAGTACACACATAAACTACACACCAAAAAAAGGAAGGAAGGGAGGGAGGGAGGGAGGGAGGGA
>NW_008470300.1:0-1042 GCF_000622305.1 Nannospalax galili | reverse complement strand
ATTGTGCTGGGACATCAGGCTGCTGTGCTGAGGTCAGTGACAAGGACGTCATCACGGTATCCCAGGGCTACATTGATGGCAGTAGAGGTTTTAAAAAAGACAGATTTTTGGTTATATTTTAAAGGGACAGCCAATGAAACTTAATAATGAATCAGATGCAGGGTGTAAGAGAAAGCCATGAGTCAGGAATACAGGAGATTTTAACAAGAGAAAGACAGGAGTGGAGAATATGCAATGATTTTGACATCTGGAAGGAGGGCATCAGTTTCAACTAGGACAGGCAGAAGTTGTAGATGGAACAGATCTGCAAAGGAATATAATAAGCTCAGAGTTAGGCCTTTGGGACTATCTTCACATCAAAGTGCAGCAGTCATACAAACAGTAAAATACATTATTCTGGAGTTCAGAGAAATCCAGGTTAGAACTGTGAATTTGGGAATGATGCTCAAAGTCATGAGATTAAATGAGATGCCCAAGAGAAAAGAATTGTTGGGCCTGGATGGCCCAGGTCTTTGGAGATTGGGTCAATCGACTATTTGTTCCTACAACAAATATGGAGATAATCGACTTACTAAGAGAAAAGATTTATTTGACTTAGTTTTAGAGACTCAAGGCAATGATGAGATAGATCCATTGTTTTGAGGGTGCTGGAATGGAATGCTGGGCGCTGGAGGTTGAGCATAATTGTTCACCCCAAGTTTGGGAAGTGAAGGAAAGGAAGAAGAGTCCAGGGTCCCACAGTCCCTTTTAAGGACACATACCAGTGATCTAAATGCCTCCCTCCAGGTCCACCCTCTAAAGGTTCCACCACTTCCCAAAGCTCCACTCTAAGGACCAAGCCTTGAAAACAAAATATACCTTTGGGAGACATGCAGGGTCTAAACCAGAGGTTGAAAGCCTGATGGAGTGTTCTGGAAGTCCATCCAATCAATAAAGTGTTCTTAAGTGCAGACAGTGGCTCCCTCTGTTAAATTTGCCTGTTGTGTCATTGTGTTTGATTTCAACTTGGTCTGTACCCATTTCCTTTACAGAATGAGGAGAA
>NW_008470299.1:0-1042 GCF_000622305.1 Nannospalax galili | reverse complement strand
CTTTGCCCACCTTTGTTTCTGACTTAACATCCTGTGACTAACAGATAAAAATCTTTCAGGATGTATTAACTTAGCGAGCCACCAGCTTCCACCAACCAAAAGGCTGAATACCATCAGAAAGTGTCACTGAGGTTTCTCTTTTGCTGTATCTGCCTACTCAATGCTTCCCCCAATGTATTTGAAAAGCGTCTTGATTTATGACTTTTGTTTGCTCTGTTACTATAAAAACTTACCACATTGGAACATAGCATTTGGGGTAACCTGAATCTGTGTCCCTGGGCCATAGTCACTCATATTTGGCTCCAGAATAAACCATCTCTTATCGCCTTTGAGGTGAGAGTCATGCTTTTGCATCAACAGTTTATGGTACCACAATATGGGACCCCAAGAATGATCCACTTTTCATCAGAGGAGTCACATGGATGTAAGCAAGGTACTGGCATGGACCCCTAGAGTCCAGACATCTGGTGGTGTCTCCTCAGGTAGATTGTGCTGAGTTCTTTTTGGGGTCCTCTCAGATCTCCCTTGGTTTAATCAGTGGTCCATTTGTTTATTCTGAGCTGGCTGTTTAAGGGTCCTATTTGCTAGATACCTTTTTAGTTTTGATTTGTTTTCAAAGTGTTTGTTTTAAGGTATCTATCTTGTTTGTGTGCTTTGAATGTATTTTCGTTCCAACATTTGATTTGGTTATGGTTGCTAGTCCTATAATTCCTTTCAACAACTGAAGCCATGAATCTTGGTTTAGTTTGAATGGAGGTCCCTAAAATTTAGAACTCCTTGGGCTCCTAAGGATGACCACTTGGCAGCTATGTCTCAGTTACTGCTAAAGTTTTTGGTCACTCCTGCTGAGATCCATCTTGAAGCATTGTTGGTGAGTTTCCCGTCTGTCACTTGTATGATCTACCCTCCTAAGCATGCTTGCATGTTACTTCATGTTCCTTTGCTTCTGTTTTTCTGTCCAGAGACCCACTTAAAAATCCCCTAAACTCATCCGTACTCTGGTACCTGGGTCAAATGCGACAGTATGTGGCTTTTTCTGGGG
>NW_008470298.1:0-1042 GCF_000622305.1 Nannospalax galili | reverse complement strand
AGAAGTTATAGGATTTTAATTTGGCTTTTGAAAGTTGAGTCAATTTTAGATTTGTGAGGTTTCAGGTTGGCTGGAGAGCAGCTGCCATTTCTGAGGGTGAAGGTGATGGAGATGGGCAGAAAAGAGGAGGAGGTGGACTCGGACCAGTCAGGGACAGTAGAGTGGTCTCAGGTGCAAGGTAAGGAATACAGACTTGATCCTATAAGCCACTGGAGCTCAGCCACTGCATTACAGTGCCTGTAGACAGTGAGAGGTGGAGCAGGAATTCCCTAAAGATTAGATTGCTCTCTATTTCATCAAAGAAAGGAATGGCAGGGTCTGGGGAGGCAGCCTTAAACTCACTACGTAGCCAAGATTGATCTTAAACTCCTGATCCTCCTGCCTCGAACTCCCAAGTGCTCAGATGACAGGTGTACACCTCCATGTCTGGCTGACCATCCCAGTCAGCCACGGACCATGCCCGGCCTGGACCCACCTGCCTTCTGCTTCCCCTCAAGTGCTCTGCCTTCAGCTTGTGGTTAGACCTATTTCTTGTCAAGTTCTCATAGATTATCTAGATATATACTGGCCTCCTCTTTGAATTCCTTTTACCACACCTGATCACTCGTTCTTTATTTTTGAATGTTCATCTCCTCAGATAGAGGAAAAGATCTCCCACAGTAGAGATCATATTACACACCAGCAGCATCGTTCATCACAATGCTGGGTACCTATAAGGTTTATTTTGGTTTTATCTTTTGATATGTTTATGTGTGTATGATGTATGCATGTGTGTGCACAAGTGCATGTAGTTGTGCTTACCCAAGTGTACACATGTAGGGACCAGAGGTCAATGTCACTGTCTTCTGTCACTTTCCATCTTATTTTTTGAGACAGGGTCTCTCACCAAATCTGTAGCTTGCTGGTTTATCTAGACTGACTGACTGACTGACTAGTGAGCCCTAGGAATCTCTGGTCTCTGATACACTTCTAGTGTTGCTTATATGTGAGCATCAGGGATTTGAACTCAGGTCCTCATGCTCACACAGCAGTCACTTTACCC
>NW_008470297.1:0-1042 GCF_000622305.1 Nannospalax galili | reverse complement strand
CCTTCTCACAAAACTACTCGGTCTGTGCTTGAGGAAAGTGACAATTCTCTCTGACCCAATAACCTCCTAATAAATGCAATTTCAAACAGCCCATGCCTGTGAACAAGAGAATTAGCCTCTTTAGGTCAAAACACATTTAAATTCATTGAGACATAATATACCTTCAAATTTATAAATGAGAAATGTTTAACTAATTAAAGAATATCATTACCATGTCATCCTTCTCTGTTTGAAAATGACAAACTAGCGAAGTTAATCATAATGCAATCAGTGATGGTTGGTTTCATTCTATATTAGTGAGACATAATGTAAATGAGTGAGGTTCCAAGAGAAGTTAATGGGAGAATTTCACTTCATAAGGAAAGAAAATGAAAGATGCTGTCTTTAATATTCATCATCCAGTGACTAAGCTAAAATTATTATTGCTACTTTTGTTTAAAATACTCATAACAACAAAATAATTTGTTCTTGATTCTATATGCTAGAATGGTGGAAGGCAACTGATGATATTACTTTCAGTCTTCCCAATAAATATAAGTTGGGTATTATTATTGTCATTTACAAATGAGAAATAAAGCTTGAGGAGCAAAATTATTTGCCCAAGATCAACCATCAATACATGGCAGAAAAGAAACGAAGCTCAGATCCCAGGGAGTCCCTTGTATGATAGCCTCATTCCTTTCACACATACGGCTTCAGTTTCATTTCTTCTTTTTAATCTCAACCTGGCTCAATTCCTAACGATATATCCAAAACTTAAACAGTAGAAGATCTATCCAACACCGCATTTTCTGCTATGCCTATTTCTTGCAGAATATATTTCCTTAAATAAACATGAGGGTAATAGCCATTAGCTTATTAAACACACCTCAGACAGCTAATATGTGCTGTGTATTATGTTAAAGTAACAAGAATAAAACGATGAGTTAGGTATCATATGAGAAGGAAATAAATATAACTATATTAATTCAATATTAATTAATTCAATATGCTTCCTATTAATTTCTATATTTTTATTTATATTTTATTCTGATGGCAAATA
>NW_008470296.1:0-1042 GCF_000622305.1 Nannospalax galili | reverse complement strand
GATAAATAGATGATAGATAGAACAGACAGATAGATGATAGATAGAAAACAGAAAGATAGATAGATGATAGGTAGTCTGATAGATGATAGATAGATGATAGATGGATGATTGATAGATGGATGATAAAGAGATGACAGATGAAAAATTGATGGATGATAGATGATAGAGACAGATGATAGATGACAGTTACATAGATGATAGAAGATAGATAAATGAGATCTCTACAATTAATTTAATTAAAAGACACAAGTTGTAGAAGTGCCTTTTAGCCATTCACAGTAGGGTGTAGGCATCATAGAAGCCTCATTGTTTGTAACTAAATCAATAAAACACAATAACCAGAAAAAATTCATTGTCTTCAAGAAATACTTCCCTTAGGGAATTGTTGTAAGTGTGATTTTTTTAAAAGGTTGACTAGCATTAAACTTTTATTAGTATATTTGTAATTGAATTCAAGAATTCAATCATCTTTATACCCCTTCTCCCAACTGAATCCTCCCATAGTTCCCCCACCACTGGATTTTATACATTCTGTCATTTATGGTAAGGTCTATTGAGTCAAGTTTATGTCCCCTGATGTCCCTCAGTGCAGATTCATCCACTGGGGTCTAGTCAGCCTATCCAGAGTCCCTCCCTTAAAGAAGATCATCTCTTCCTAACTCAGCAGTAATCAACTGCCCAAGTTTTTGACCAAGATTGTGGCCTGCTGTCCATTTCCACAGCTCTATTCTGGGTTATTTTGTCTGCATGATTTTGCATGGGCCTTGGGCATGCTATTTTCATGGAAATGAATGTGGGACTTAGCAATAAATTCTCAGACTGATATACTGAGTGAATACAGAAGCTTTGAAATGTCCTTTCAGCCTGTTACCTGCCCTCATTGCATACCTCCTTCCACGGAGCATATTACCGGCCCTCATTGCATACCTCCTTCCAAGGAGCAGCACCAGGTGGGGCCTGGTGAGGACACACACCATAGCTTCTTCTGATGCTCAGAACATGACATTGTTGCAGGGACCCTCACTCCTTTCAGTGGTTCTTA
>NW_008470295.1:0-1041 GCF_000622305.1 Nannospalax galili | reverse complement strand
GACTGGTACACTTGTCTGTAAATATAAGGATCCATATTTAGCTAGGCTCTCTTTGCTAGAGCCAACTGTGAGATCCTCTTAGCCTGAGCTGGAGGAGCCTAAAGGAAGGTAACGCAGAAATTTGAAGCTAAAATGGCTGTTGAAGGTATTAAAATTAAAAAGTGGGCCACAAGGCACCCATTAGGAAAAAGGTTGTAATCAATGAGAAAAAAGATGAATGTCAGCTATGTGAGGGAACCACATCCAAGTGTGGAGAAGAGGAATTGTGCATGTGGGAAAGGCAATGACCCCTTGTGATGTGGTTTCTGGAATTTAATTAGGGTCTTGTGGATGTCAATCTGGCTCTTCAGTAAATGATGAACACTGGAAATGTAGAGTGTGCTCTTAGATTTTAGAGTGGTGAAACACAAGGGCAGCTAATCCCATAATCTGCTAAGAAGGGGCCATTACATAGGATAAGAACAGAAGAGTGAGTTCTTTACTTCAAAGAGTAAGCTCACACAACCTGTTGAGTTCCTTCCATCGTTTATAAAACAGTATTAGCAGTTTCTAGGAAGAAATACCCTAAGGGTTTTATATATAAGATAAATAGGTACTCTTAATTTTGCAGCTGAAAGCCCTCATGAACAAAATTATTAAGTCGCTTAGCTACTAAACACTGGCGAGATTTGACTGCTGATGTTCTGGTCTGGGGTCTAAACACTGAGACATACATTAAGGCCATGAGTGTCAGAATATATCACTTACTCCAGTTCAGACCCATGAGCAGATGCTTCATTCTGCAGAGGCAGAATGCCTGCTTTACTGATCTCTTAATCTGCTTGATGGCTGTGAGCTGGTCAGAAGTAACTGGAGCATTTGTTACAGAGATGAAGTGTTAAAAACATTGAGTGGAGACAGACCAGGAGACCCTGTCAGATCTGTCAGGACCTCATCAGAGGAACAACTGGAAACTGACAAATTAAAAAAGTATAAGATTTTGGAACAGATAGATGGCTCAGCTGTTAAGAACACTGACTGTTCTTGCAGAAGACCCGGGTT
>NW_008470294.1:0-1042 GCF_000622305.1 Nannospalax galili | reverse complement strand
GAGAGAGAGATATGTTAGTGTATGGTATATATGCACATGTGTGTGCAGATACAAATGCCTATATATGTGCATGTGGAGGCCAGAGGAAGGTGTCGGGTGTCCTGATCTATTACTCGCTCCCTTCCTCTCTTAAAACAGGGTCTCTCATTGAACTTGGAGCTAGTCTGGTGGCCACCAAGTCCCAGCAAATCTCCTGTCTCCACCCCCCACAGTGCTGGGATCAAAGGCATGTATGTGACCACGCTCACTTTTTATGTGGGTGTTAGGATCCAAACTCAGGACCTTATGTTTGGACAGCAAGCATTTTTTCCTCACTGAGCCATTTCTCCAGTCCCTGTAATGGTAAATAAAGCACTATTTTTGGTTTCCTGAGTCACTGTAGCTAATTATCAAACTAGGAGGAGGCCACTGGGACCCTTGAATGTGCACGCAGTTGGTCAGAGGTGAGGATGGACCTCCAAACTTAAAGCTGGTATCTGGATTTGGGGCAAATGCAGCAGTTGTGTGGGAACGGTGTACTTAACTGGAGCTTGGCAAACTCATTGTAGTCGTGTTTCTTATTTCAATGGTACTGGACCATATCACTTAACTCTATCACGCACTGGAGGTTTCTGGGTTTGTAGATTGCAGTTCATGAGCCACCTGCCCTGTACTGTGGTCACTGATGCACTGATACGGCAGAATCCAAATGAAGTCTCTCTGGAAACCTGTGAGGCTCCTTCTCTGTGAAGGATAAGCGACTAACTTCATGCATCAGCAGAGCTGAGCAGTGAACAGAGGCAGTGTGGTGTGCAAAGCCTAAAAGAGTCACCAGCTGGCTCTGTGCAGAAGCTCGCCAGCTCTTGCCTGGTCCTGACCTTGGCCTGGGTACTGAGAGTGTGAACTCAGAGTCACTGAACATGCATGATTAGTGTTGCCTTTCCTGGGACAACAGATCAGTAGGACGGTTGATTTAGGGCATGTAGGACAAGGAACATGAAATAGTCATGGATTCTGTACAGAAAGGTGAATTTTTAAAAAGTGTGTACGTGTGTGTGTGTGT
>NW_008470293.1:0-1042 GCF_000622305.1 Nannospalax galili | reverse complement strand
TGGAAAGGGAGACTCTTGGGGATGAGCTCTGCCTCAACAGTTAAGGGGTGCTCCAAACAAAGGAATAGGGTGAGATATGAACAGGAAGAGGACAGCATTGGTTCTCACCTCTTACTGGGCTGCTCTACCATCTCAAGTATGTGGACGCCCTTGTTCATGCAGAAGATATTTCAGGAAGAACGAACAAGAACTATCACAGACCAGAACAAATAGAACACAAATGCGTGTGTATGTGTATGTAGTATAGACAGTTACATACATGAGATGGAGTTAATTAGATGAATTTGCTCTCTCACATTCTTGCCCAGGGTCTGAAGAGTCTCCCCACTGGCTGGCTGGCTGCAAGTGCAGAGCCAGGTAAGTAGCTAGCTAGCATGGGCTAGCCCAAGGAGGTAGAAGCCTCAGAGCCAAATGCTGATGAAGCAGCTACATTCTGAGGTCATAGGCCAGGGAGTCCCCAGAGAGCAGTTGGTATAAATGTCAGTGTGCAAGGGCCAAAGTGGCTGGAGTCTGGCATCCAAAGGCAGCAGGATCAATGCGCCACGCCACGGAAGGAAGAGCCAGAGCAGTTTCCTTTTCGTCCTCTTTTCCGTTGTGTTTGGGCTCCCAATCAAGGGAATGTATCCACCCACACTGAAGGAACTTCCCCTCAGTTCACTGACCCTCGTGCAAGTCTTTTCTAGAAACACTCTCATAGACACACCCAGAAAAAATGCACAGGCAGTCATCAAGGTATCTGTCAATCCAAAAGTCACATCCTACCTTCCAAAAGGATTTTATTTCTGTCACTTCAAAGATTGCTCCTGGTCACCAGTGGGTACCTTATTCCTGCCTTCCTCAGTCTTCATCAGAATTACCAGAAATATTCTGATAATTGGTCACCCCCTGCTCCTCTGAGAGCACCTGATGTCCGTGGCACCTCCTCTCCCCTTTCACTGCCAGAAGCTTCTCAGATTTCTTACTTCTCCCTCCCATCTATCTAGTTTGCTAATGCTGTTAGCCCATTTCACCCAGTCCTCATCTTTTTCCATGGTAACCATAT
>NW_008470292.1:0-1042 GCF_000622305.1 Nannospalax galili | reverse complement strand
ATAAAGTTGTCAATAGAGGTTGGTTTTTATGATCACAGAATATGGATCCCTATTGGGTTCCCAGCTAGAAAGTGCTGGAGGAGAAAGAGGACGAAATGAGTGGAAGAGGTAGGACAGCGGCAAAGCCAGTCCCTTTCCCCCTACCTTTGAATGGCAGCAGACAGCCTCCAGAGGCCATATCTGTCCTTGTGGCAAAGGACAAAAGGCTGATTCCTGAGCTCCATCACCTAAAAACTTTCAAATGTTTTTTTGTTCCTTCTCCTGGGGCTGAACCCAGCCTCTCCTTCCGGCGAGGTCTCTGGTAATCCATCACTGGATTTCCTTGCTGCCTCGACTCCTCAGGCCTTTGAATTCTGACTGTCACCTCATTTTTTCCGAGTTTCTGAGCTGCCTCTAGCACAGGGCAGGGCACAGAGCAGGGTTGTAGAAAATGGCTTATCAGTAATGGGAGTTTACATTCTGTCAAGTTTTGAAGGGCAGAGTCTCATTTTTAGAGAGGGACCCCAGTCAGGAACAAGATGGTATCTGGGGTGCATTGTGAGCATGAAGGGGAGAGAGGAACCAAACTACTGCCTTAGGGAGATTTTAGAAAGTCAGTCTCACACAATTCAAATTCATAGAACACTCCTGATTGAAGTAAGACTGAGCATTCTGAATTTTGAGCGCAGAGGGTACATGAGGGGAGGGGTTCGAATTGATTTTCTAAGGAAGGTTACAATTCAAAGGATGAGAGAGTCAGATATTCTAGGAGGATCATCCCATGTACATAGCCTGAGGCAGGGTACTAACACTTATTTTGTCCTCATTTAATTCCATCCAGAACTTGAAGCATTTTAGAGAAGATTTATTCCATAAAATAGTGCAATGTATAATCAGGGCCAAGAGGAGAGTGACTTAGAGTTTGGGGCTGTGTAATAAGGCATTACACAGTAGTTACATTTGAATCTGAGCTTCGTGGTGGCCAAAAGGATATTTATGTGAATTATTATTGCTATCTTAATGACTAACTCATGAACACTAGCTGGTTCATTCAAATAATATA
>NW_008470291.1:0-1042 GCF_000622305.1 Nannospalax galili | reverse complement strand
TTCTGGCTGATAAATCACCTCCAACAACTATATAATTTATTTCGACAATGAAACATAAAATATTTTCAACGAATGTTAAAAATGAGCCATGAATGCCAATTATTGCCATTGAAGTTTAGCAGTGCATGGTAGGTCCCAGCCCCTGCAGGCAGACAGTAAGAAGTGAATCCACAAGGCAACTATAAAAAACACATGAATCTGACACATTCTTAGGAATGTAAGAGTTATACTGAAGCATCAGATATATATTTCTTTAGTAAATAACTAGGAAATATCGGAAATAAAATTTTAAATCACTGTTTTAGTATTATTTGTGTATCATAATATACTTAGCATTTGATGTTATAAAACAGACCATATAAAAATTGATCACATACGTCACAAAAGTGTTCATTGATGTAAAATGATGCTGGATATCACTAGTTATCAGGGAAGCCCAAAGGAGATGATACTAGAATAGTCATCTCTTCTTTCTTAATTTTACCTTCTGAGGTTGCAGCTCCTTGTGGTCAACATGTACCTAAATATACTAAGTGGAAAGCTGTAAGTATAAACAATTCGTAAGTTTTGAACTTCACACCAGTATCAATAGCATGAACAAATCCTGGCTGTCTGTTCTCTTCTGACCAGGACACTGACTACCACTTCCTTCACAGTGTTGGTGTCCTTCTACCACCTGTCCACAAGTCACTCAGTGATCCAATCATAGGGACTGTCATGTGACTGCTGGTATTCACTTATCTCTAACAGTAGTCACCAAATGCAAAGTAGTCATGCTGGAAATTTAATATGCCAAAAATTCAGATAGGTCAAAAATTTATGAAAAAAATGAAAGTTTCTAACTTGATAAATAAAAATCATATGATGTAGTTGCAGAGCTGTGTGGTAAGAGTAGATGGAAAAATATGGAGTATTTGACTGTGTGCAGCTTTAACCATCCACTAAGCAGTTTGGAATGTACCTCGCAAAGATAAGGAAGGTCCTTCGTGCATCCATATAAAGATAACTAAGACTGAAATGACTGAGCATATCAGGATTTGAT
>NW_008470290.1:0-1040 GCF_000622305.1 Nannospalax galili | reverse complement strand
GAGAGAGAGAGAGAGAGAGGCACCCCAGGGACACAGGCCACTTAACTAAAGAGTGCTTCAGTGTTGATTGGGGTCACAAGTGTTGAAAGCAGGTAGTGATCCCAGCTTCAGATAGGGTTTAACTTACACTCTTTGTTCAAATAGGTGAAGGCCCATGGTCCTGGCCTTAAAGGTGGTCTTGTTGGCAAACCTGCTGAGTTCACCATTGACACCAAAGGAGCTGGTACTGGAGGTTTGGGCCTAACTGTGGAAGGTCCATGCGAGGCCAAAATTGAATGCTCTGACAATGGTGATGGGACCTGCTCTGTCTCTTACCTTCCCACGAAACCTGGGGAATATTTTGTCAACATTCTCTTTGAAGAAGTTCACATTCCTGGGTCCCCCTTCAAAGCCGATGTTGAAATGCCATTCGATCCCTCTAAGGTTGTAGCATCAGGACCAGGACTCAAACATGGGAAAGTGGGTGAAGCCAGACTCCTTAGTGTTGATTGTTCAGAAGCAGGGCCTGGGACCCTGGGTCTGGAAGCTGTCTCAGACTCTGGAGCAAAAGCTGAAGTTTCTATCCAGAACAACAAAGATGGCACCTACGCAGTAACCTATGTGCCTCTGACAGCGGGCATGTACACGCTGATCATGAAATATGGTGGTGAGCTGGTGCCACACTTCCCCACCTGAGTCAAGGTGGAGCCTGCCATAGACACCAGTGGGATCAAAGCCTTTGGACCAGGAATACAAGGAAAAGGTCAGTTTCCAGAGTAAACCCAGCTACCTACTAGGGGTCAGACCTCACCTGTAGCCTCTGTCTCGGGCAGTGAGGTAGGATGGGAGAGGGGACACAGTTGAGATAGAGAGGGATTACATTGTGTTTCCAGAGGCTTTTCTCCTGCCCAAACCCCATTTTCTCTTTTTCTTTGGGGAATGGAGCCCAGCATTGACTGTAGATTTTCTAGTTGTTGTTGCAAAGCCAGAAATCGTAATTTTTTTTTGTCTTTTTGAACCGGGGTCTCCCTGTAGCCCCAGCTGTCCTGGAACTCACTATG
>NW_008470289.1:0-1042 GCF_000622305.1 Nannospalax galili | reverse complement strand
GAGCTGAATCCAAAATTACATGAAAGCCACTGCAGAGGAAGTCAGAATTCCAAGGGGATGAACGTGTTTGGTGTCTTTTGCTATGTGGAAAGCATGATATAAGTTTACAAGACTGAGGACAAGATAGTCATTCCTTCTTTCCCAAATGGTGGATTTGGTATATTCTTAATGTAAAGGAAAATGTAGGCTTCACACTAGTATATAGTCATTAAAGAGCAAGGTATAAATATTTGGTAGAGAATCATTTGCATTTATTATGGAATACAGGTGTAGTTATGCTTTGTGACAGCCTACAAGTAATTGTAGTTTTCTCATATAATTTAAAACTGGGATAAAATATAACCCAAATAAACTTATGCTCAACACACATTCATAAACATTACTTCATATCTATATACTTTGGTATATTTTTCTACTTTTGTATATATTCATTTCTAAGTTTTAAGAAATCATCATATTCAACAATATTTATAGTTACAGTCATACAGTTTGGATTGATTAAGCAGTTCATAGGTGACCACTGAATTTATGAACACTTGGAATACATTTTCATATTATGAGGTGTATTCCAAGGAATGGTCATTTAATGTTTTAACACTTTTTTCTTTCCATTATTTCAGCAGCATCTAAAAAGGATGAAAAGAAAGAAGGTATGTTTTATGCAAAATTCTACTGTACCTTTTGCTAGAACAATATAGCAATATTCAAAACTGGATTTTCACTGCTCTCAGACCTACATTCCCCCCATTTGATTACCGAATCTATTATGTGCATGCACTTTGCATGAATGTGCTTTTTTAATTTCAGCTCACAAAAAAGATGAGCTACTTTAATTTTAGTGTAGTCTTTCTCAAGACAAGGGATAAAATATACCCTGTCCAAATCTTAGTCCTCCTACTCTGTTGGAAACTTTACCAAGATTCATAAGTCTATAAAATGCAGAGTCCATTCTATATTAACCCCTTATTTGTTGAACACACAAAAACAACTCTTATTTTTGTTGTCTGAGCTGCAATTAAATTACAGTCAATCTCTTGCACAT
>NW_008470288.1:0-1042 GCF_000622305.1 Nannospalax galili | reverse complement strand
TATGTCCAGTGTAATAAGATGCCACCATTATAGTTACATGATTGCATGTAACATTCCATCTCAGGAAGCTGGTGGCTTTGAAGGAGTAAACTGCCCTGTTTTAAGATGGCAAAGGAAGGTGGCTTAACCTATATGAGGTGAGTTGCCCTAGCTCTTGGCCAATGACATGCAGGGTCTTAGTCCAATTTCAGACAGAGGACTTCCAAGCTAAGGGACCTTGGAAGCAGATCTTCCTCAGTCTAACTGCTGAGATTCACCCTGGCCAAAGCCTGAATTGCCGACAAGTGAGGCCCAGATGCCAGGACTCTAGCCTGCCTTCTGACACACAGAACCTGTGGGATAATTAATGGGATCACCTTTTGCTGAGAAAATTATGATGATTTGTTATAGAGCAACAGATAATTCCACTGATTAAGGGTCTGGGGCCAGATATTCTGAGTTCTCAAATGTTTCTATCACTGTTGAGAGTCTGGGTTTTATCTGCACAATGAGGCTAATAATGGTATGTATCTCATGGTTCATTATAATTGAGATGATGTAGATCAAGTACTTATCTCTGTATCTATCACTTGGTCAGTGGTCAGGTAACCTTTATTGTCATCATTAAAGTTATCATAATAGATAATGCAGCATATTAATACTTTTATTTTTCAAGGCAGTCTTTTTTGAAAATTTTAATTACTTTTTATGACGATAAAAGTTGAGTCGAGGGCTTTGTTCATGCTAAGCAAGTAATCTACAACTGAACTACACTCCTATCCCTGAAAACCCTCCATAAGAATTTGTAAATCTTTTAAAATGTAACCATTGTAGCTTGGCATGGTGGCTTACACCTAGCTTGGGAGGGTGAGTCAGGAGGATTGCTACTACATGTTTGAGGCCAGCCTCAGCCACATATTAGGCCTCAGGCTAACCTGAGCTACAGAGTGAGTCTGTCTCAAAAACCCATAAATAATAAATAAATAAATAAATAAAAACAATGAATAACCATTAGTAATAACAACATTAGTTACCATATGTGGTTATTGAACATCTATTAATG
>NW_008470287.1:0-1042 GCF_000622305.1 Nannospalax galili | reverse complement strand
TAAGAGGCAGAGAGGAGACTCCCAGTCAGCCTGGCCTGTTTCAGGCCTATGAGAGATGCTGCCTCAAAGAAAAGGTGGAAGATATCTGAGGATCAATGCTTGAGGTCATCCTCTGACCTTCACTCTTACACTGTGTGTCTGCACACCCATGCATACATGTACACACACGCATACACAAAGATAAAGAGTGCCAGTAATAGGGAGTAGGAAAGTTCCAGGCATCTGTAAATAAAAGATGGAAAATATAAAACGAAATTGGGAACTTCCACAGACCTTGAATGTCATGTAGGGGGAAACAGAAATAACTCAATTCCTAACACATGAGGTTCAAAGTAGGGTTTAGGAACAAGAGAAAAGGGATGCTGTTTTCCTTCTGTTTTCTGAAGTCTATTCATGCTGCAGTCACTCTAAGAGTCAAACCTAGGAATCCAACAGAACCAAGATTTCTACTGTTCACAACAAACTTTTGCAAATTTGGTATCTAAAAGTAACATATACTTATTATGTTAAAGTTTGCTTAACTCAGGAGTATGCTTTTAGCTGCATCATCTGCTGATGGTCTCGTTAGTTTAAATTCGAGCTGTCAGCCATGGATGTGATTTTATTGAAAGGTCAGGGATTTCTTCCAAACTCACAGGTTATTGGTAGAATGTGGGGCCTGTGGCATAACAGTGAAGCCCTCAGCTGTAGAGACAGGTTTCTGATCATGCAATTTCATGTGCATCACAGTGTCTTGCTTCTTGTTATTTGTCAATAGTCAAGAACTATTGACTAGGCCAGGCCCACTTAGGATACTCCCTATTTTGATTAGCTGAAAAGCAACTGGTTAATAACCTTACTTAGCCTGCAAAAAATCCCTTTACCTTTGCTACAAAACCGATTCACAGTAATGACATCCCTTTGAGGTAGCAAAGCAATATTTATCCAAACATTGGACAAATATTAATGTTGTATATTGATGAGCTCTGTTCAATTCCTCTCTATGCCTTAAAAAATTTGTGTGCGTGTGTGTATGTGCACGCACGTGTGTGCGTGTGTGTGT
>NW_008470286.1:0-1041 GCF_000622305.1 Nannospalax galili | reverse complement strand
CTGTCAGATGCTCTCTGGTAGCCTCCATGGGCCAAGGCCAAGGCCCAAGGAGAGGCCAGGTTTACAGGATGGGCTGTTTCTTACTAGATTGCAGAGAAGTCTTGAAACCTGGAGTAGTGGGAGAAATTGGCAATGGTACCCAAGCAAGGAAATGGTAGGTATTGAGTGACTCACCCAATCTCTGGCAGCCTCAGAGGGATGAGGTCAATGCTCAAAGAGAGCTGATCTGAACATGTTGGGCTGGTTCTTACTAGTAGAGAAGGCATGAATTCTGGAATAGCTGGGGAGATGGGGAGCTTCTAAGGAAGGGGGAGAAGCACCCCTGCATATTTCTTAATATTAACCTAAATTATATTATTAACCCTATTTCTTCATATTAACAAAGTTTTATAATTCTATCTAAATTATGGAACATAGAGTTAGTTAACTTCAAGTGTTCAATATTTCCAACTTAATTATGACGAATCAGTTTGTACATAGGACTTAGGTACCTCTTGTCCAAATGGCAAAGAAAGGGCAGGTTTCCTAACTGTAAATAGAGGAAGGCTTACAGAACCCTAGCATTTTCTAGAGTTTTCCTTCATTCTTCAACAGCCATTGAAAGAGCAGTGAAGTAACTTTTAGGTTGTGGAGAAAGTACTAAGTACAGTATTCATCTTCACATTTAGCTTTGGAGCGGACCTTTATTCCATTTCATGAAACAAGCTAAATCTCTCTCTAATGATAACTGCCTAGATTTTCTGGCCTTTCACTGGGAAACAGAGGACGGGATCAGATCAGAGAATTTCTTGGGATGGCAAGAACATCATGAAACACGGGCAGGTGAGAGAAAAATGTGCTCTGATCTATGATGAAAGTAACAACTCTAAGTCTTATCCTTGGGGAAGAAGACAAACTCTGAAAAAAGGAACATAAGGGAACAAACTTATGAACTCATATTTCTGGCAAACGATGCTTGGATAATAGGACGCTGAAACTTGCCTCATTTAAATCTTTAACAGAAGTGCAGCCACTTACCTGCAATACATGAACTGAAAAAAA
>NW_008470285.1:0-1006 GCF_000622305.1 Nannospalax galili | reverse complement strand
TTATTTTTTTGAGTCAGGGTCTCCCTGTAGTCCTAGCTGGCCTGGAACTCACTATGTGGATCAGGCTGGCCTCGAACTCAGAGATCCAATGCCCAACTGTTTTGTTTTTTTAAAAGCAAAAACCAGAATGTATAAAAGTTGCAGGATAATGCTGTAATATACAGATATTTAAAATCTGAAGGAGAAGCGGAAGAATGAATGGCGTACAGAAAGAAGAGCTAAAGAAACTGTCAGGCAGCTTTCTGTCACTGTGACAGAGTATCTGAGCTAACCAGCTTGAAAAGGAAGAACATTTGTTGGGGCTCAGGCTTTCAGAGGTTTGGTTGGTGGTGGGTAGCTTAGTTGTTTTTATGCCTGTGTTGAAGCAGGATCGTGGCAGAAGCACACAGTAGCAGAAATCTGTTCACTTCATGGTGGTCAGCAAGCAAAGAGAAAGATGAAGGGGCTAGGGTCCCAGTATCCCGTCAAGGTCATGTCCCCACTCACCTACCCACCTTCCAGTGGACCCTACCTCCTCCTAAAGATTTAACCTCAGTAGTGCCACAGGCTGGAAACCAAGCCCTCAACATGTGGCCTTTGGGGGACATTTAAGATCCAAACCAAAACAGAAATAATGGCTGAGAAATCCCTGAAATTGATGACAGATGGAAATCCACAGGCCTATGAAGTTTAGATAACACTAAATGGGGAAAACACCCACAAGAGCACACCTGTGTTAGGGTTAAACTACTGAAAATCAGACAGATCTTGAAGGCAAAGATTAAAAAACATACTAAGAAACAAAGGCATATGGAAATTGGGCATGGTGGTGCACATCTTTATCCTGGCATTCAGGAGGCAGAGGCAGGCAGATCTCTGAGAATGAGGCCAGCTTGATCTACATAGTGAGTAGTGAGTATGAGCAATTGAGCCGATTTCTTGTCAGGAAACTGATGAAACCAGGTCCCGGTGTCTGAAATTACTTGGAAAGTATTATCTCTTTTTTTTTTTTTTTTTTTTTTTTTTT
>NW_008470284.1:0-1041 GCF_000622305.1 Nannospalax galili | reverse complement strand
TCTACAAAAGCCAGCTGTTCTTAGCTGGTCTTGCAGAAAACAGCCTGAGCACACTGGAAAAGCAAGTTCTCTCATCCTGTGGCATCATACATGCTTAGGAGAGGTCTCTGCTGGCAAAGAACCAGTGTATACAAAGACGTTGGCAACCAGGCTACTGGGCCTTAATATGTGACCACCAGCAAACAGCACCATGGTTCAGAGGAGGAAGATGAGAGAACAGAGTAATTATTAGGAGCGTCCCAGGGTGGGGCCTGACCATGAGCAAGGCTTGGCTGAGCTCGTAACTTACTGGGTGTCCCTGAAGTTTTGAGCCCTTCTGTGGTCTGCCAGATAGAGCTTGGCCTGGAAAATTGCTAAAGTTTCCCTGGCTTCTAGCAAGAAGGAAGATGAAAGCAATAGCTCGGAGACTTGAATGAGTGGGTGTGGGGTGTGGGGTGTGGGTTGTTCAGAAGAGAAGAAATGAGTGCCGGAGTGAGGCAAGGCACAGCCTGCAGCCTCTCAAGGCTCAGTAGTGATGGACCAAGAGCTGATTCAGCAGAGACATGACACCTGGCCAGTCTAGACTTAAGAGACATTCTACACAGCCAGGACATTAGGCTTCTTTCATTCTTGGGTGACTCTAGAAATGTTTCCTGAGAGTCTTGGGCAAGTGGCTGGAAGTTATGGGGAAAGAGTGGAGGTCACAGGCCAATACTGGGCACCTGAGCCCATGTGGTAACTGGTTGTATTCTCTCCTATCCAGGAATATGGGGCCTGGTTAACAATGCTGGCATCTCAACATTTGGGGAGGTGGAGTTCACCAGCATGGAGACATACAAAGAGGTGGCGGAAGTGAACCTCTGGGGCACAGTGCGCATGACAAAATCCTTCCTCCCCCTCCTCCGAAGAGCCAAAGGTGAGTTGGGAAGACAGCTCTTTCCTGCCCCCTGTATCTGCCTTACCTTTTATTGTTGCTCAGAATGGAAACACCAGACCTGCTAGAGCCAGTGTCCACAGTAGCTAGGCTGAGCTCATGAGTCCCAGAGCCGTGCTGGGCCTGGG
>NW_008470283.1:0-1041 GCF_000622305.1 Nannospalax galili | reverse complement strand
ATAAATAAATAAATAAATAAATAAATAAATAATATTTTAAATCTGGCATGCTTTCCACACAAAAATACCTTTGTTAGCTCCCTGTTACTTAAAGGACATAATATAAAGGCCTTAGCATTGAAGTTAAGACCTTTCACAACATGTTGGGCTTGTATGTTTTCAAGATTATTTCCAATTTCTCCCTAGCCTGCACCTGCTCTTCAGCCTCACAGGAGTCTGTATTTCCCAAGACTAGGCCCATGGCATCAGAGGCTCTGTCTTAGTGACTGTTGTGTCCCTAGTGTCCCCACCCACCTCGCATACACCAAGAGAGTGGGTACACTTCTGCCCATCTTTTCCTAAACTGGACACTCTCTGGGATGTTCTGCCCCTAGCACCTTGGTAGTGAATGTCAACTCACCATACTTTAGGGTTCAACTTGCATAGGAATTCCCCATGAAGGCTGATCTAAACACACCTTAACCACCTCAAAATGTGACTTTCCTTCTCTGTGTACCCAAAGTATTTCTTCAAAATGCCAATTGAGCATTTTCCCATTGTGATTATTTGCATATATGTCTTTTGGTAGACTTGAAAGAAGGGCAGAGTGTTTTGCTTATGTCAAGTTTTGAACACTGACCTTCCTAGAGAGTCGGTAGCTTCTCAATAAATATTTGAGATAGAAGAAAGTGGGGTTAGAATTCTGCTTTTTGATGATATAGTCTGTCCATGAATGCAGACAGGGACCCTTCTCTGCAGAGCTTCTTCCCCACCTGTTTCTCGTTTATCTGTTATTCCTCTTGGTTGAATTGTAGAATAGTAGAAGTTAGAAGGTGAAGAAGAAACTGAGGTACAATAGTTGAAATGACTTATCTAAGGCCACACAGTAAAAATAAGGCAAGGCTGGGAACAGGAGGATTGCCCCTCTCAACCCCAGGCCTTTCCACCTTTTGCTCTCAGGATCCAATCACTTGGCATAATCTTCAATCAAATATTTTTTACTAGGAAGACACAGTGTCAGGAAGTAGGAAGAAATCCATGGTCTAAGGAGTAATACCAGTG
>NW_008470282.1:0-1041 GCF_000622305.1 Nannospalax galili | reverse complement strand
ATCTCCCTTTGGAACAAACGCTTTGGGCAAAGCAACTGGCTACAGGGTCTGGGAGGACGATTTTTTCAACGTAGGACTAATTCATCTAAAAGAGGTCCCATACTTTCTTAACTAGGTGTAATAGCTGCCAGTTTCCACTTTTTGTGTTGGGGCCATTCAGTTATGAAGCAGTGTCTTTTAAGCAGACTGACCTCTACATTTTTGTTGCAGGGAGGTGCTAGAGATGGAACCCAGGGCCTTGAACATGCTAAGCACACTCTGGCACTGAGCCACCCACCTCCCCCCACAGCTCCTAGTTTTGGCATTTTGAATCAAATGTGAAAGATGATCTGCAGGGCTCCTCAGGCTGGCAAGTTTGATGGGGACAGAGTCCTTGTGGTTGACCTCTCTAGGCCCAGCATTGGCCTTAATGCAGCCTGGTGGTAAACACTTGGTAAATTCAAAATGGATCATTGAAGACAAAAAGCACAGCTAATAAGCACTCACCTCTTTACATGGAGACTGTGTAGCCAGGGGCAAGTTTTCTGTAGTCTGCATGAATTATTTTATTTTAGCCTCAAAGCAACTGCCAGAAATAGATATTAACAGCTTCATTTTACTCTCTGAGGTTCAGAGAATTTCAAGATGAGAGACAGAGCTGGAATTTAAATTCAGGCCCCTGACACAAAATTCATGTTCTTAACCAAGACATACATGGTTTTCCAAGAAGTGATTTTGCCCCACATAAGTTGCAAGACACGTGGGATAACTCTGGCAGTTACTTTTTTATCTTCCTCCAGATCTTTGAGCTTTGCTCTGGGCCCTGACCTTTTGGACTAATGCAGCTAGCTCCTGGATCTGCTGGAGTGCAGAACTAGCAGTCAGGGGAACTTCGACCCCATCCCCCACCCTGCTCCCAGCTACCTCTCCCCAGTGGGGGCTCCCTCTGGAGCAGGCTTTCTCAGCAGGGGCAATATTCGTCCAAGAGAAAGAAGACCTGTCCTGGTGGCAGGGTGGGACAGCGAGGTGGGTGGAGGAGTGTGGAATCCAGCTTTTTTTTTT
>NW_008470281.1:0-1041 GCF_000622305.1 Nannospalax galili | reverse complement strand
TCAGCCTTAGGTGGTTTCATCTTTCTAATGCCTGGTCAGTGTCCATCCCATTTCCTTTTCTCCAGGAACGTGGCCAGTTTTTCACACACATTCCTTCAGATCTTGAACTGCTTTCCAGAGACCTTGGAGTTCTTTGTGGAGATGCTTTTCTGGTGCCCTTAACTAATACTATTCAGTTTTTGTGGACTTTTCTACTTATATCTTGATGAATTTAGTTTCAACTTACAACAATTAGCAGTCACTTATAGAATCAGACACTGAGTCTTCTTAATCCGAGTCCACCAATTTTTTAAAATTTCCAAATTAGTTTGTTGTAAAGCATGAGATGGACCAGATCATGGGGTTGGATATGTTCAAAGCATCTCGTGTTCTGAAATTTCATATTCTTCCATGACAGGGCAAAACCTGGCTAAAGCTTTACATTTTACTAGTGCTAATGTTGAACTCTTCATGGTGTATTTCTTATATCCTGTATAGAAAGATGTTTTGTTATTATCAACAGAAAATTTTGCCTAAAACTACAGAAATTGTTGATATATCAGCTACCCTAGTACGTGCCACCACATTCCATTCACATTCATGCAAGCCAAGACGAGGGCTCACGTAGTTAAGAAACTCTGCCAAGAACCATATAGCATCTCATGTTGCCAAGGATATGGTTCATGGCCAAACATCACCAGTCTTTATGGCCATTTGTGCCACACCATGGTGAACACCAGACAGCCATGATGGGATGTGTGTAGAGAGGGTCAGTGGGGTACAGGCCTGGTAGTGAAAGAGCTCACACCCCTAGCCCTACCTACCCACAGCCACAGCTCCTTCTTCCCTTCTCTTAGTCTTTCTTTTCTGTGGTCCCTCGAGATCACACCCATCCTCTGAGCATACTGTTCCATCTGCCTAGAAGGCTTCCCCTCACAGTACACGTGGGGGACAGCATCAGTTCTGTAGCCACTTATGCCAGCACCTCAGTGCCCAGACACAGAGTGGGTGGTCAGGCCCCCCTGACATGTTCATGTAAGGAACAAACATGTGACAGAGGGA
>NW_008470280.1:0-1041 GCF_000622305.1 Nannospalax galili | reverse complement strand
TTTTTTTTTCTTCCTGTTCCAGTTAGAATGTGAAGACGTTCCTGCATGGAATCTGGCTCTTTACCAAGTCAAGAGAAGCTGGGGCAAGAAAGGACCTCAGGGTGAGGGTGAGGGTTGCTGGGGCTCCTGTTGAACTGCAGATTGAAGCAAAAAGTAGAAGTCGTCTCCCATAACCCTCTCCTGGTCAGCAGAGACACAGCAGCCTGGGCAGTATGACCACTGGTGACAGATATTGGCTTCTTCTGCTCCATTCTTTCCCTCTGAAACCAGCTCTGACACTCAAGGCTACTGCTGATTTGTTGCCACTGGGATCTGGGGAGGGTGGCTCCCTGATGCTACAGCTGGGCAACTTTGACAGGCAATGGAAGCAAAAGTGGCAGCTCTTCCAAGTATCCCATTCCAGGTTTCATCTTACAGGGGGAAGAAAACTCTCACTCAAGAGGCTAGGACATAGAAGCCCCAGCTGCCCCACCCCAGGACTAGTGCCAGGGGTTCAAGGGCCCAGTACGTGGGCCACAGATTTACTATGAATGCTAGTTGAAGGAATAAACTTGGGCAAGTCCATTAAAGTGAACCTCAGTTTCCTCCCTAGAACAGGAAGCATGGTCCTGGCTGTGGGACTTGGGCAACCTCTTTGGTCCTCACTTTCCTCATCTGTAAAATGGAAGTAGTAATGAAATCCTCCTCAATAGGGTGGGAACTCAGTGCTTGGCATATTAGGTATTTGACAAGTTCTTTCTATCCTGCTTATGTTAATACTTTGAAAACTACAAAGTATGTAAATATGAATTATTTTTCTGTCCAGGGTTCCCATTTCTGAGAGTCAATTCTATTTCACTGGGTAAAGAGTTAATACAATAAACAAAGCTAACAGTAATTCTGGTAATTATCTTCACTAATTGTCCATTAAATGTCAGGCTCTGTACTGGCTACTTCACATACATCATGTCATAAAAGCTGTGGATCCTATCACTCCCATTTTGTAGATGAGGAAACTGAGGCACAGAAATGTTGAGCCATTTCTCCAAAGTCATGGAGCCA
>NW_008470279.1:0-1041 GCF_000622305.1 Nannospalax galili | reverse complement strand
TCTCTCTCTCTCTCTCTCTCTCCCCCCCGCCCCATTCCTCCCATATAGCTAACTTTGACAAGTACTATCTGATAAGAAAAACCTGGCTGCCTATGGAAATTAGGAGAGCATTGTCAATTTCAGCCCTCCCCAACCACCCCCACTTCCCCAATCCTTGCATAGGTAATGGTTTCATTAACCTTGAGACTTCTGCAGCCTAGTTGAAAACCCAGGCTTACATGGCCAATTAATTGGAAATACATTTTGCACACAGGGTCGAAGTCCCTTTCTCTTCCCCTTAAACACTGCCAGGCTCTTCGGCTGTATTTCATAAGTGTTAATGTAATGTTGCTGAAAGGAAATACGGTCCAAAGCAGGAAGTCCCCCACCCCCTCTCCGGGATGCAGCTGTTCATTCGGTCTGGGTTGTTAATTCAAACCACTCCCAGGTGCCTATTTCATATTATCTCTTGTTTAGAACAAAATAAAATGAAACTGTCAAAACTTTTCCCCCTCGCTCAGCCCTGGGCTCTGTAGTCCCATAAAGGGACCTGTGCCAGGAAGCCGCTGCTAGAATGCTCTTTCCTCCATGAGAAGTGAGGCTCCTGTGCTTCTTCAGGTCTTCTAGGCAGAGACCCGAACTTGATTGGAGTAGTCCTGCCTTTGGAACTGCAATCTCACTTTCAGGCTGCTTCTAGTCACCTTTCTTGCCCCGGACACTGTTCTGCCTTATTTCAAACTCACCTTGCAAAGCCTCCTTTCTGAATCTTTCCCTGAGCATCCCAGCTTTCCAGTTTGGACATATAGGAAGTGCTCAGTGAATACTGGGCATTGTTAATGGTTCTCCGTCATGATCCCAGCCAGTTGTTCAGTGTTCATAAACTATTTAGTGGAGTGAGAACTCACAGGCAGATTTGCCTGTAATTTGTGTACATCCCTGCCTACCCTCCATAGCTGCTTTTTCTCCCTTGAATAGAGAATGCCTCTTTAAGTAGGACTTGCATATTCCTTGCAATTGGCCCATGGCCATTCTGCCCTTGCACTAAATGTAGACATTAGAAAG
>NW_008470278.1:0-1041 GCF_000622305.1 Nannospalax galili | reverse complement strand
GTTACTGAATATGTTAAAGCTGTAATGAAATGCTTCTAAAAAAAAAAACTTTAAAATAAATTTGAAAATTAAAAAAAGAAATTAGTTCACCTAGAGATATCAATAGAGAAGATTTGGGAAAACTTTTTAGTTAATTCTAATTTATTTTGAAGTACTAATTCTTGTAAATATAAAATTTCTACAAATAACTTAAAAGATATTTTGTAAACAAGAATTCTTAGCTATAGTACATAGGGCAGACTGTACTACAAAATGCAGATTTGAAGAGATTATCAATAACTGTTTAGATTGATCAATTTAATATCCTTTTTACAATTCAGAAATAGGAAATTGAATCAAAATATACCATTCACTCTATTTATGCTGGAAATTATTACAATAAATTTAATTGAAAACAATATTAAAAAATTACAAAGATAAATGATCCATGTGTGGACCATGGCCATTCAGCACTTCCTTTCCCCTGTGGGTTAGACCATTAATTCTCTACTCAACAGTGACTTTCACTTTATAAGCCAGTCCTACATGCAGTGCTCTTCTTCAACCCAAAAGACTAGAAGGGTGGTCATTCCAGATCCTTAGCTCCCAAAGGAGACAATAATAATAGCATTAAGATGAGTTTTTTTTTAACATTTTTGTTGCTTCTTTGAGAATTTCATACAATGTATTTTGATCATATTCAGACGTCCTCCCCTATTGTACCTCCACCTTAAAACCCTTAACTTCATGTCCTCTATCATTATTTCTCTTTTTAAAAGGCCTATAGAATATAATTTGTGATCCTTAAATGTTCTTAGGTTTGGGTTCATCCCTTGAACGCTGGTCAACCTACCAAGCCCATGATCTTAAAAAGCAATAACTCTCCTTCTCCCAGAAGTTATTAACAGCCAGTGGTTCCTCAGTGAGAGCTGGGCTTCTTGCCCACCTCCCCCTCCATGCCAAGATGTGTCTGACTTAGACTTGTATAAGTCTTGTGCATGCTGTCACATGCACAACTGCCCTTTTGTGTCCAGACAACACACTTTCCTTATAGTCACCCTC
>NW_008470277.1:0-1037 GCF_000622305.1 Nannospalax galili | reverse complement strand
AAGTCAGAGGATAACTTGTGAGAACCGGTTCTCTCCCTCTACAGTGTGGGTCCTGGGTATGAAACCCAGGTGAACAGACTTGGCAGCAAGTGCCTTTACTTACTGAGCCATCTCTTCAGCCTTATAAGTTCATTTTAGCAGGCACATAAAAATATAGAAATGTTAATCTAATGTGTACCAGGTGATGTTTGATATGTTTATACACTGATATTTTAATCAGATTAAACTTGTTTTTGAATTTTGTTATAGTTTCTCTCTTCCTCTTTTCTACTCTCTCTTTTGTGGTCAAGTGAATTACTCTAGTAATATTCCTTGATTTATTTATTAATTTTTTTCTAATGTAAATTTCTACTTTGTGATTACCATGAAGCTTATGAAATGTTCCTTTTGGGACCCGGGATATGGCTTAGCATAGAACACTCTTGCAGTGCAGGTGTGAGTACCAGAATTAGCTCTCTAGAATTCATGGAAAAGCTGGGAAGACATGGTGGCCACCTGTAATCCCTCCACTCAAGAAACACAGACAGGACCTGGGGAGCAAGCTGGAAAGCAAGACTGGCTGATCAATGGGCTTGGAGTTCAATTAAGAGACCCACCTCAATAAATAGAATAAATAAATGAGTGTGTAGGAAGACTCTCCACATCAACTTTAGGCCTCTACATGCGCACACACGTGTATCCTCACACATTCGAACACACATACCACATACACATCTGGAGTTATGGATGGTTGTTAGTCACTATGTGGGTATTGGAAACCAAACCTGAATCTTTCACAAGAGCAGCCAGTGCTCGTAACTGCTGAGCCATCTCTCTAGACCCCACAACTTATTTTTAAATAACAGCAACTGACTATGCTTATAAAGACAAGAACAGAAACAAGAAGAGGAGATAAACGAGTAAGAACACTCGAACACTATTTGACTCATTTTTTCCCACAATTTGAAACCTAGTATTCATTTTACATTACTCTTTCTTTCTCTTTCTTTTCTTTCTCTTTCTTTCTTTCTTTCTTTCTTTCTTTCTTTTTCTTTCTT
>NW_008470276.1:0-1041 GCF_000622305.1 Nannospalax galili | reverse complement strand
ACACACACACACACACATACACACACACACACTATATATATATATATATATATAGTGTGTGTGTGTATATGGGGTGTGTGTATATATACCATATATATAATGAAACAACACAATATATTTCATATGATTATAATTTCCTAATCTATGGCTTTCAAAACCTAGCTAATATTTCTTAGCTTATTTAATATTGGTAATTCACATCTAAAATTTTATGTTTATTTTTTACATATATGAGTGTCTTTCCTGCATGTATAAGTACACTCATGAATGAAACAGCTGTGGAGGCTGGAAGAAGGCATAAGATGCCCTGGGACTGGAGTTATAGGTGGTTGCTAGCTACAATGTGGGTGCTGGGAGCCAAACCTGAGTCCTCTGGAAGATCAGCAAGTGATCTTAACCCCTGAGTCATTTCTCGAGCCTTGGTTATTCATATCTAAACATGCAAGACCTCTGATTATTTCGAAAATTCCTGTCAAGAGCCTGCACCTCACATTGTCTGGAATGCACTATGAAATCACACACTCTCATTTTGATGTACTTGTCTACTAAGATGTAGCAGGACAACATTGCTGTGGAGTAACTGCTTCCTCACATAGGATTCCTCTTATATTTCAGATGTGCTTATGCAAACCCAAGGCTTCAACTGTCTTACTGAAAAGAGGGAGTTTGGCCATGAAGCCAGCATGTGTCACTGAGGAATTTTTGAGTTGATTAGGGAGTAGAGTTTGAAGTTCCTTGATTCTAGTATGAAATTTCTTTGAAGTTCCACTGAAGAATAAATTGATGTGAATTTATTAAATTTTATTCAATATGTAAGTATAATTGATTCTCTGAAACTTTTTACTTAGTGATGTAACCTGCCAGCCCACTCCCACATATGCTAGTGCTCATATGCCAACTGAAAGCATGGACACAAGTGGCGGGAAAGTTTGCACGGAAAGTCACTCATAACTATAAAGTAAAATCACATGCAGGATACAATTTTTAGGTAACTCCTACAATGTCACTATACTAGTCCGACAAAATCTTCAGTGGAGTCTT
>NW_008470275.1:0-1041 GCF_000622305.1 Nannospalax galili | reverse complement strand
GTGCAAGAGAAAAGCCATCCAAAGGAAAGCAGGGTTATAACGAAAGGCAGGAATGGACTACAAATGAACAAATCATTTGTGTCCTGATGACATAAAATCTCATAGCTTTACCTCTGACTAAAACAGGAACGAGTAGTTGCTCTGAACGGAGTATCCACATAATGAGGCTATGGAAGGACAGGAATACCATGGACATAACTTAGTGTGTTTTGAAACCATAAGTATGTCTCTAGCACCACTTCTTTGAAAATATTCTGTTTCATCATGGAAAAATTGATGTATCACTGGTAACATGTCCTCTGTACTCCACAAATGCGATGCTTGGGCTGGTTATCAGTTTCCAAAGAGTTATTTAAAAATGTACCATCTGAATAGTCTATTATACCCATTGTCACCTCCTTTGTGATTTGAGCATATCTGATTCACTAGACATAATACTAGTTATTTAAGGAAACACTTGATCCAAGCAAGAATTCTGAACAAAACTAAAATTCTATCTCAAAACTCCAATGCTGGTACTCTCCAGAACCTCTTTAGGATATAGAACTTACAGAAATATAAAAGTTCTAAACCCTGAAAAAAATACATTACATATATTATGAATATTGATAAATTTCTTCTACAATCAATGACAGTGAGATCTCTCTCCAAGAATCATATGGCTTTTCTAGATGTGCATCTGTAGCTTAAAAAGACACAGCAATCCCATAAAAGAATATAACAGCAGAAATACAACTCATAGAAGAGAAACTCAACCAAACTAGGTGGGAAAATAGCGATTGTAATAACAGTATTCTTGTGGTGGAGATTTCTGGTTTACCAAGGAGACTAATTAGATGCATCCTAGAGTTTCACATATGAAGATAAATCAATGTAAAAGTATTTCTAGGGGAACTGCAAGGCAGAAATATACTAGACTTATGCAATTTTTCTTCAGTATAACTGAACGAAACAACTACTGTGTTTCCAAAAAATATTACTATCATGGTAATGGGAAACCCTGTCTCAAAAAGACCAAAAAAAAAAAAGAAATGAAATCAA
>NW_008470274.1:0-1040 GCF_000622305.1 Nannospalax galili | reverse complement strand
TCTATGAGGTAACTATGGAAAGAGAGACTATGATTAACTCTATAGGAGAGAAACACAATCCTCAGGATGGTAATATACTTAAAATAACGTGATAATAATTCAGCTCTTTAAAGAAAATCACACATAATCTTTGTGTGAAATATCTGAACGGGTAAAATTTTCTACTATTTCTGAACTGGTAATTTTTTTCTGAATTAGTAAATAGCATTTTTCATAAAGTTGTATGTGTATGGAATTCTCTAAACTACAATCAAACATTGTTTTTGTTTGTTGCTTTGGAATTTTTTCTTCATTTTTTATTTTTTATTTTGGTAAGGGAGTAGTAGAGGCTTTTTGAAAAATACCTAAAGACTTCCATTTCTAGAAAACACTCATTAAAACGGTTCACAGCAGAAAACATGGAAGGTGACCTTGAAGTGCCATTTTCTACACAGCTAAGAAATCCTCACAGTTTCACAAGGATGACTTGGTGCCATGATTGGCTCAGACTTTTTGAAATAATCTTGTACAAATTTATAAGATGCTTCCTTTTTTAGCTTGTGCTTAGACTAACTTCTATACATGGTTTCCCTGGCAACCTTGTAATTACAGGAAACAATATCTTTCTCCTGGGTTTTATTGGCTGCAAATACACAACAAGAAAACTTTCTGTCCTCATAGCATTAAAAGGGCATCTGTGATCTTTTTGACACCTGAAGAAATGATCAGAAACATCATCTCCATTGCCTCTAATTCATTGAGTAACAGAACCTTTTCTTTTCTCAACATTTTCTTACATTAATTTCATGGCTCTTTTACATGGAAAATCAAAATTAAACTGAAGGAATATACATTCATTTATTTATGTGTTTTATTTATATTTTTTTGAGACAGGGTCTCACTGTAGCCCCAGTTGGCCTAGAACTCTCCTCCTGAGTGTTGTAATTAAAGCCCTGTGCCACAACACCCAGCTGGAATATACTTTTTAAAGGAAAGAAAAGCAGGAACTGGAGAGATGGCTCAGCGGTTAAGAACACTGGTGATTCTTGCAGAAGACCCGG
>NW_008470273.1:0-1039 GCF_000622305.1 Nannospalax galili | reverse complement strand
CTGGGGCTACAGGGAGACCCTGTCTCAAAAAGACCAAAAAAATTATTAATTCTGAAATTCATATAATTTGGGTTTCATACATATTTTTAATGTATTTGATTGTTTTCGAATTTCATACATGAGTATTGTATTTGTATCATTTCCTCCCACTCCCCCTCCACCTCTTCCCATGTTCCCGCCACTCCCTCGAAATTTCTTGATTATTATTGATTATATCTATATACATTTATAAATACACATACATGTAATTCACTGAGCCTGTTAATGTTGCTCCTATGTACCTGTAGTTAGGGCTGACCATTTGGGGTTAGATGCTTTCTCAGGGAGCTTGTCGCTGGAGAAAACGGATTCTTCCTCCCTCAGAAGCTCTTTATGTAGTGATGGGACCCTGTAAAACTGCCCCTATCCACACTGGCGGGTCAACTGGTGCTGTCATTATACAAATCCTGTCATTCCACCATACTGAGCATATTGCTTTATTTTTAAGAGATATAATTTGAGGTCAAAAGTATCAAGCTCTAAAGTTCTAAGTTAGTTATAGGCCAAATTTCTGATTAGCAAGATATGACATATGATCGAGTTGTTATTAGAGTTAAAAGTCCAGAGAATGCTAAAGTGGAAAAGACTCAAGAAATGGTTGGGCTTATCTTCTCTCCAAGATGAGGACGTTTAGGCTCAGAGAAGCCAGAATTGCCTTCCCCACATTATATAACCAGCACCCAGGCAAACCTGGATCAACATTCAGATGTGTCTTTCAGCCTGTGATGCCTTTTACCACATGCTCTGTGTGATGGTGAATCTCCATTATCGACTTGAAGGCACCTAGGAGACACACATCTGGGCATGTGTTTGAGGATGTTTCTAGAGAGGTTTAACTTGCTCTGTGTGTGGCACCATCTCATGTGGCTGGGGTCCTAGACTGAAAGGAGGAAGAAAAGGAGAAAGTGAGGGGCGTTCGGGTGTCCATCTCTCTCTGCTTCCTGACAGCAGTCTCAGTATGACCAGCTCCAGTGTCTTCCAATCATGGTGAACTGAACCC
>NW_008470272.1:0-1041 GCF_000622305.1 Nannospalax galili | reverse complement strand
AATAATAAATAAATTTTTTTTTAAAAAAGAATAAAATACTGGGTCTTAAACTCTTGTCACCACAACGTGTGTGTTGGCATCATTCTAGTCCAGTCAGCAAGACCTGACATTCCTAAGCAGGGTCAGACATGAATACTCTTACTCTTCCTGCTGCAAGTGTCAGTTTGTTCTCGTCAGAGACCCTCCGACCTTCTTTGCAGGAGCTATGTAATTCCACTGAAGGATTGGTCTAACCCCAGAGACACAAAATTGGCACCCACATGTTGCAATGAACAATACTCACACTCCCAGTAAAATCTGTGATCTTCTAGGGCTCAACGTCTTATAGCTGAATGCCGCACACTGACACCCTGAGAACTTAACGTCAGTGTTACAAAGTTCCATTTGCTGGGAGCTCGAGAGATAGCTCAGCAATTGAACACACTGGCTGCTTTTGCAGAGGCCCTGAGTTCAGTTCCCAGAACCCACATGGCAGCTAACAACCGCCTGTTCCAGTTCCAGGGGACTCAATGCCCATTTCTGGCCTCCATGGGCATTGCACACACATGATGCACTCACATATTTTCAGGCAATATATTTGTACACATAAAATAAAAATAAATATTTTTTTAAGTTCTAGCTATTTAAGAGCACCATCCCTCCTGGAAATTGTGTTACCTTAGAAGCAATGCTAAATACTTCTAAAACGAAGTAAGCATTGATTATTTGAAAGTACTTCTAGGTGGGGAATTGATTCAGTCTTCCTGTACATTCAATAGGTACAATTTCCATGATAGACATAATACAATTAGAAAAGGTGATTCAGAATTTGCCTCTAAGCCAGGCATGGTGGCACATGATTCTAATCCCAGCACTTGAGAGGTGGAGGCAGGAGGATCAAGAGTTTGAGGACAGCTTTGACTACATAATGAGTTAAAGGCCAGCCTGAGCTACATGAGACCCTGTCTCAAAAAAATAAGGAGGGGGAGGGAGAAGGGGAGAGGAAGGGAGGAGGCAGGAAAGGAGAGAGGAGGAGGAGATGTAAAGAAAGAAAAGGAAAAA
>NW_008470271.1:0-1041 GCF_000622305.1 Nannospalax galili | reverse complement strand
GGATCACACTCAGGTCATCAGGCTTGGTGTCAAGGACCTTTACTTACTGAGCCATCTTGCTGGCTTTGCACCTAATTTGTTGAGACAAGGTCTCTCACTGAGCCTGGATCTCACAAATTCAGCTAGGCTGGCTGGTCACTGAGCCTTACAGATCCTTCTGTCTCTGCTTTCCAAGCTCTGGGGCTACAGATATGCACACCTAGCTTTTCATGTGCTTTCAGGTGATGTGAGCTCGGAACCTCACACTTGCACAGTGAACACTTTATTGACTGAGCCATCTCCTCAGCCTTGAAAGTGTGTCTTGTCATGGAGATTTTCTGGTAGATGGTAATCAAAAACTCAAGGACAACAGAATGGAAATGAGGCAGTCTGAAAAGTCCCGAGAGTGATGTGTTCTGGAACTTGGAAGAAGCCATTAGATATGTGCTTACTCCTTTAAATAAATTTTGATTTTTTCATTGAGATATTGGCTTCTGTCAGCCTAGCATAATTAATTCTTCACATTAAACTGGCTTTTCCCTGGCAGCTGATGGACAGAGCTCATTGTTTCTGTAGAAGTGAGCTCACAAGGTTAAGTGCAGATGTTCTCAGAGGTGTCCGGCCTGATTTCAGGAAGAATGCTAATGTCCATTCTGAAATCAGCTATGCAAACCAACTTGGGGCTGGAAGACATGGAACTCTGGAAGCTACTTTTCTCATTAGGCCTCTAAAACCCATCCTTAGCATGCTGTTGAACAAGTAGGATGTCCTTAGAAGACTAAAGAGTTAATAAGGAAATAATGGTCTCTATAATGTTATTAGCAAATAAGTAAAATGTTATCATCATTCTAAGCATTACTGTTATAATCTTGTTTCATTTTTCCCTTCAAAATATTCTTTACTGGAGCCAGGTGTGGTGGTATAGGCCTTTAATACAAGCACTTGGGAGACAGAGGCAGGTGGGTATCTGCGAGATTGAGACCAGCCCAGTCTGCATAGTGAGTTCCAAGTCAGCTGGGGCTACAGAAAGACCGTCTCAAAAAAAAAAAAAAAAAAAAAAAA
>NW_008470270.1:0-1041 GCF_000622305.1 Nannospalax galili | reverse complement strand
AAATAAATGTGAAATTTCTTTGAATTGCAGGCTGTAACTTAGAATATAAATATTTTGCTTAAATTTAGGAGATTATAGTATATGCATTTAATAGCAATAGTCTAAATGTTCTATGACAAATTTTAGAACATGAGAGGAACTACCTAGAAACCAGATGAGATTGTTTCCTGTCTGCTGCCATGACAATCTTCCCCTACAAAGAACAAATTGGGGAGAAAGGTTTCTTCAGCTTCCAGTTCCAGGTTACAGCAAGTCATAGTGGGAAAGTCACAGCAGCAGGAACCTGAAGCCACGTCCACAGGCAAGAGCAGAGAGGAGAGACATGAGAGCTCCTTCATCCCTCTCTGTCACTTATATTCAGTCCTTGGGTCTCAGTCCTCAAAAGCTACTGCATGTATTCACTGTGGGTCTTCCCAATTCAATCAGTGAAGAAAAATCTCTCACAGGAATGCCACCAAGCCAACATGATCTAGGAAATCCTTCATTAAGACTCTCCTCCCAGGTGATTTTACATTGTCAAGTTGAAAAAACTCATCATCACACATGATTTGATATGAACTGAAAATTCCATAGAAAATCAGAGACAGGAAAGTGTTTATGTGTCGGTGGCTACTGTTAAATTAAGCCTTTACTTTTAATGATCCTATCATAACAGAATTCTCTGAATCATCCAGTAAGTGTAATGCTTTCCTGTAACTATGATTACCGAAAATAATACAGCAACTTCTGCAGTGCACACTAATGGGACCAACTACCTAAAACACTGAGATCCACTTAATGGTGGCAGCACCGCCTAGACATGAACTTACTTCTAACACAAAATCAGCTTTTCATTGGACAGGCAGATCAGTAAAGATCTAACCTGCCTGGGCTTCAGCTGATCACAGATTTAAGAATAAAAGATATGACTTTGGAAAAGACGTGGAAACTTTGTACGTATTCCCTAATAAACTGTGGCTGGGTATTTGAAACATTTGAGCTGAAATTGCTGAAGAGTCTTTTGAATCCTAATAACAGCAACAATGATTGAATTTCCCCCCC
>NW_008470269.1:0-1040 GCF_000622305.1 Nannospalax galili | reverse complement strand
GTTAAGAGCACTGGTTGCTCTTGCAGAGGACCTGGGTTCAATTCCCAGCATTCACATGACAGCTAACAACTGTCCAGCTAACTCCAGTTCTAGGGAATCTGATGACCTCTTCTGCCCTCCACAGGCTTTGAATGACATGGGTACACTTACATACATGCTGACAAAGCATTCATACACATAAAACTAAAATAAACAAATAAAAAGGCCAATATGTATATGTACACAAATGCATATATGTATGTGTCTGAAACTGTGTATTCTTCAAAATAAAAGTTGTGGGCTACAGAAGGTACTTTAGTAACTGCCCTCTTGCAGTTTAATTATTTTTCTTCCTTATAAAGGTAAAATTGCAAAAATAGAAGAATAATAAAATATTTGTTTTCTGCATATATGTATGTGGTACATATGTATGTGGTGTACACACGTGTTTGTAACATTGTGTGCAGTGGTCAGAGAAGGACTGAGTTTCCAGCTTCTCCAGCTTCTGCTTCCTCCCCTTGAGGCAGGGTCTCTCACTTGACCTTCAACTATGCTGGTGGCCTACAAGCTCCAGTGATCTCCTGTGTCTGCTTCTCAAAGCACTGGAGTTACTGGTGCATGCATGACCCCACTTGACTTTTTATATGGGTCTGGGGTCCTCATGCTTGTACAGCACATGCTCTAACCCACTAAGCTGTCTCTCCAGTCTGATATTGCAAATATTTTAGTCATAGCTTTCCAGAGCACTAAGAAAAACAGAACTCAGTTTTAGTACTTAGAAAATGTTGATATTTTCTTTAACATGTTCAGCCAGCTTATTGAATATGCTGAATGTGATGTTACAATAAGAAAAACATCTTTTATTCTCCCATTAATTCTTTTTAAAAATATACTTTATTTTTATTTTATGTTATGTGTGCATTGCCAGCATGTTTATAAGTGCACCCATATCATGCAATGCCAGCAGAGGTCAGAAGAAGGCATTGGATCTCCTGAAACTGGACTTACAGGCAATTGTTAGCCACCATGTGGGTGCTGGGAATTGAACCTGGGTCCTCTGC
>NW_008470268.1:0-1040 GCF_000622305.1 Nannospalax galili | reverse complement strand
CCCCCTGGGACTGATGCATTTCCCCAAGCTGTGGATGAGGGTACCGGGGTGCCCTTGAATTTATGCACTTGGTGACTAATAGAGCCAGGGATTGGAACCACGAATATGTAAGTCTGTACAGTCAGCAAAGGCCATTCCACACGGGAACAGCTGAGAATTGGTGAGGGAAAGGCTTCAAGGAGCAAATCTAAGCAAATCCTACCTGCCCAGCACTGTAAGGTGCATGGTTGCAGCAGTATCTGCATTCAGACACTGCCTGGAGCCTGGGATAGGTGGCAGAGGACAGGGGCACTGGCTGACACTAGCCAGACAGATAAGGGGGTTAGCCTATTATATGAGGGCAGAAGGCAGGAACTCACAGGAGTTAGGAAGTCCTAGTACACAGAGAGGGAGAGTGTCAGGTCACAGAGAGGACCTTTTAGTTCCAGGCTGTAGAGGAGTCATCTCTGAAGATCCAAGTCTGCTTGGTTCTGGTTTTTGTTTGTTTTGTTTTGGCTTTGTAAGTCTCTGTCTCTGTCTCTGTCTCTCTCTCTTTTTCTCTTCCTCCCTCCCTCCCTCCCTCCACCCACAGGTCAGAGGTCAACCTTGAGCATTATTCCTCTGGAGCTGTTGGCCTGAGTTTTTGAGACAATGTTTTTCCTTGATCTGTGACTCACTGATTAGATGAGGCTGGCTGGTCAGAGAGCCCCCAGGGATCCATGCACCTGTCTCTGCCTCCCCTGCTCTGGGATTACAGGCACATGCTGCCATGTCCAACTGTTTTACTTGAGTTCTGGGGACTGAATTCAGATCACCATGCTTCTGAGGCAAGCACTTTATTAACTGCGCTCTCTCCAGCCTTCTGCTAGGTTCTTCAAGTGCTTCATTTCTAGCCCTCTGTGTCATCCTTCAAGGTCACCCTAGTAAGGTGGCTGCTTCCATCCTCATTGAGATGAATGAGATAGCTGAAGCCTAGTTCACTTGTCCTAGCAAGTCAGAGCCCAGATTCCCCTGGATCCATCCTGCCGTCTTCCCTCCGTTGCTTACAGCAGGCCATTTTG
>NW_008470267.1:0-1039 GCF_000622305.1 Nannospalax galili | reverse complement strand
TGTAGCACAGCTAGCAAAAGTGGGTCCCTGGGGACAGGCCTTAAGGAGTGAGCTATTTTCTAATCTGCCAAGATGTAAGGGGCGATCGCCACAACCTTCCATGCCATGAGCTCCATCACATCTTCCTCACTATAATGAACTGAAACTATGAGCCAGAATAAATCTCTCAAGTCATTTCCGTTAGGTATTTTGTCATGGCTATAAGAAAAGTAATTTGGGGGTTGGAGAGATGGCTCTGCAGTTAGGAGCACTGGCTGCTCTTAAAGAGGACCTGAGTTCAATTCCCAGCACCTACATGGAGGCTAACAACCATCCAAAACTCCAGTTCCAGGAATCCAATGCCCTCTTCTGACCTCCCTGGGCATTGCACAACGTGGGTGCACTTATGTACATCCAGGCAATACACTCATACACATAAAAATTTTTAAATAATTTTCTTTTAAAAAGTAATTCAAGAGCCATTGAAGAACCATGGTCCCTGGTAGGGTTACATTCTTTTGCAGGAAGATGGTCCTGTGGTCAGTGTGCCAGGTGGGAAGGAATGAATACCTAAAACACAGGGAGGCCAGCTAGGGACAGGTGTTTAAGGAGTGAGAGATGGAGGTGTTAAGATTTTATTTTTATTTTAACTGTATGTGTTGTGCAAATGAGTGCAATACCCAAGAGTCCAGAAGAGGGCGTCACACACCTTGGAGCTGGAATTGCAGGGGGCTGTGAGCTGCTCTACATGAGGGCTGGGAATCAAACCAGGGTCCTCTGCAAGAGCAGCCCATGCCCTTAACCTCTGAGCTATCTCTCCAGCAAAGATCTAGGTTTTAGATTTGAATCGATATTGACAAAATGTTTTCCCAAATGGTTACATTACCATCCAATCCCTTCAAAAGGCGACTTTCCCTAAAACACTGCAGGCCCCAGATTTTGAGTGCCACTTTTTGCCAAACTTCCAATAAACCTGTGCAAAAATAGGCGGCCAATCCATAAGCAATAGCTTGAAGGTTTATTTGTTTATTTATTTATTTATTTATTTATTTATTTATTT
>NW_008470266.1:0-1040 GCF_000622305.1 Nannospalax galili | reverse complement strand
TAACTTTTCCTTTTTAAAGCCATGGTGGAAGTAAGTCAGGAGCTGCTGATGTGGAGGACCAAATCTTCACAAAGCACACTGCATCTTGCAGATTTTGAGTGAGGAGGAGATTCAGTCACTGGGGGCTTTTTCTCATTTGTCCTCACTGATTTTCTCTCTACCCATCCACTTGAAATCGCCCTGCTTGAACAGGAACAAAGGCAAAGGGCTTCTAGGGTCAACAGATATACTGAGACATACGTGCCTGCGTATGTGCAGGGAAGAGCCCTTCCTCACAACCTCACTCCGCGGGCAACCTTCAAAACCCACTGCATCATCAAAGCTACATTCTGCCCACCCCCCCAAACAAATTCCTTTCCTCGCCTCAGTCAAGGAGCCTTCTTCAACTCTTCTACTTTCTGTCTCTGGACCATGCATGTCAAAATGACACTCCTGCTTAGTAAAAGCCCAAATAGTCTACTCTCCTGGAAGCCCAGCCCAGGCACCAACGTGTTTCATATACACCGATCTATACACTATAGTCACAAATAAGAGTTAATTCCTGATTTAAGTGGAACACACCAGCACCTCTATGATATGAGTACCTATAAAGATATATTCCTGCTTTTAACACTGTCATGACAACGTGTGTGTCCAGTATATCAGTCACACTGGGATGCTTCGGATGAGGAGGTGTGGCATGGAGATGGCAGCCCAGCTGATTCCCCTGCTGGTAAACAGGACACATGGACACTCGGCGGCGACCTGGAGTCTGTTCTCAGCTCTGCCGCATGTCTCAGACTTGCTGCAAGCTCTGGACGCAGGGGCTGTGGCTTAGCCTCACCTGTGGACCACTCAGAATCCCACAGGCCACATGGCCAGGCCTTCCTGAAGATGCCTGTGCCGTGTAAGCCCTGTCCACTGCCCACAGACCGACATGTTTTGAACACATTACCTGGACAGAATTCTCAGTCCCTGTAGCTAAGGACTCTTCTCAGACATTTTAGGCCTTCTGGACTCACACTGGAATATGGCTTTAAGAAATGTTAAGCAGAGCTGAG
>NW_008470265.1:0-1040 GCF_000622305.1 Nannospalax galili | reverse complement strand
GCTTCGCTGTTGAAGAAACTCCCTGTCCTTGCCTGCTGTTGCCAGTCATGTTGAAAATTGTGGGGCTACATGTGAGGTTACATCCGTTTCTGACTCTCAACCCGTCCACTCGTCTGTAAGCCTGTCTTTATGCTAACAGCATACAGTTTTGATTACTAGAGCTCTGTAGTAGATTTTGAAACAGAAGTGCCAATCCCCCCATTTTATTCTTCTGGCAAACATTTACAAAAGGGTATTAAGAACCAGGTGAAGGTGAGAACTTAGGGCTCTCCAGCCACTGGTTTGTGGTCACAAATGTAATTCTGTCCAGTTGTTCCACCCACCCCTGGCTGGCTTTTTTTGGTCCTAAGGAGCCAGTGGATTCCCCTCTAGGAACTGTAAACTACTTTAAATTTAGCCTCTACCAACCAGAGTCTGATACATATATTAACAGACAATTCCTAGAAGTAAAATGATGGTGTCCAAAATGACTCCTTCAGCTCTCAGATCTTTCAGTCTCTTATAACCCACTCCCCAGAGTGCAGGACTGCAGTAAGCCTTGCCATTGACCTGCTTCTTCCCATGGGATGACAGTCAGGGAACAGCATGGGTAGTTTGTGCAGGGCTGGGGGGTTGAAGCACTAGGTAAAGGGGTTTTCACAGGTCAGCTGTTGTGGAAATGGTTTTTATTGTCTGCTTTAACCTTACACCATGTCTAGGTCTGAGGTCACAAGGGTGGCTGAGGCTGAGGTTGAGCCTGTATACAGGTCTTTAGAGCTTTGGGCCTGGCATCCCTCCATAGGTTGTGTGAAGTCCATTGACCAATGTTATCTGAGGAGGGTGGAGGTCAAGAGAATGTGTATTTGTATGGGAAAGGATTTAGTGATTTAGATATAGTCATGGAAATCTGTTAGTGACTTGCCATTTAGAACAAAATGTAATGAATGCATATAATTCAGCCTAGTGTTTTCTGTCTACACACATGAGTGAGTCCCCCACAAGTTGACTTGGGAGTAGTAAGATGTTTCTGTAGCCATTTTGGCTACTGCAGTCCTTCCATA
>NW_008470264.1:0-1040 GCF_000622305.1 Nannospalax galili | reverse complement strand
GTGCATGTGTGTTTGTAGTTTCATGGTTTCAGACATCCACTAGGGGACTTTGAAGGTAATCCATTTAAATAAGAGGAAACTACTGCACTTATAATGAAAGCATTCATACATACACCAGAATATATGTATGATTCTATGTATGTAAGTATTTACAAGAGTCCTAAACTGGAAACAAACTAAACATAGACAATGAAATATTTATAGCACATTTACAGACTAGAATATTGTATCATGATGAAAAAGAACAAATTGAAGCTATGGGCAAATGCTTGGGGATGAATCTCACTTTAAAAACTGAACTAAAGACATCTCACTAGAAATAATAATTCATAGCATGATTCCATTTAATGAAGCTATCAAAACAGGAAAAGCTAACTTAATATGAAAGAAGAATAATTGTTACTGTGGAGGGGAACTGACAGAGGGGACTTGGGCAATGTGAGCACTTTTACTTGATCTAGGTAGTACCTATTACATGTGCTCATTTTGTATAGGTTAACTTTTATATTTAAATTATATTTTGTATGCTTAATGCATATTTTATTCAGCCAAGTATTTCAGAAATTCATACAAAATATAATAATTTATATTTAGGTCTTGGGGTTAGGTTACAAAATAAAACTTTCTTGGTTTGTTAGAGAATAATTCATCTTCCAAATCTGTCCTTTAACTTGAACTTACCTACATTTTAAATGGGGATGGAGGTCTCTTTTCCAAAGTTAGAAAGAATTAAGTGTAATACTCAAAAGAGCATTCTCATTTGCAATATCAGGTGCTTATGCTAGGACAGAATTTAGTTAATTATTCTGTTCTTAAGAGCACAGTGGAACCAAGCTCTGGAAATGGAACACCCAAGTTAGTGCCGACCTTTCCACAATGATCCAGGACACAGATCAGAGACAGAGGCCGTGGTCCCGGCTGCTCCACTGTCTTTTCCATGTCACAGAGATCATCACACATCTCATACTAAGCTGTAGATGTGGGACTAGATTGGGCTATTCACTTCTGAGATGTGTGGATTTATCACTTCTGTGCTCAAG
>NW_008470263.1:0-1040 GCF_000622305.1 Nannospalax galili | reverse complement strand
GCAAGCCCCTTTACCCCTGAGCTGTTACAAAGAAATAAAATAATTCCTAGCTACTGTGAAGAAGGCAGCAATGAACACGGCTGAACAGCTGTCTCCACAGTGGGATGTTAGTCTTCTGGGTATGTGCCAAGGAGCTGTATAACTGCATCACATGGTAGATTCACTTTTAGTGTTTTTAAGTGTTCTCCCACTGATTTCCACAGTGGTTACACCACTTTGCGGTCCCACCAGCAGTGAATGAGGTTCCCTGTCCCCATGTCCTCACCAGCATTTGCTGTCATTTGTTCTCTTGATCTCAGCCAGTCTGACCAGAGTAAGATGAAATCTTACTTGCATTTCCTTAATTACTAAAGATGTTGAACACTTTTAAGGGATTTTCTTAGCCGTTCTTTTTTCTTCTTTTGAGAGCTCTCTGTTCAGACCCACAACCCATTTCTTACTTGGTCATTTTTTCTTGATTCTTTGCTTTTTGAGTTCTTTGCATATTCTGGGTATTAATCTTCTGTCAGATGCAGAGCTGGTGAAGATTTTCTCCCACTCTTTGTGATTCCTCTTCATTCAATTGGTTGATTCCTTTGCTGAACAGAAATTTTTTAGTTTAATGAGATCTCATTTGTCAATTGTTGGCTTAAATGTCCCTTAACCAATGAATTGATAAAGAAAATGTGATAAGGCTATATAACAAAAATCACAGTGCCAGACAGGAGAAACCTCCTTTTGAGATTTTGGTCCGGGTCATCAGTCTAAGAGACTCCCAAAATAATACAGGTTATTGCCACAGTCCTTGATTGCCTCACAGAACTTTAAGGCAAGACCCTTTTGCTGAAGACATGCTTTGGGCATAGGACTTAAAGCAATCAAACTGGAACTGACCTAGACGCCTCCTCCCTGAAGACCAGCTCCCACAGTATCAGAAGATGATATGCAAACTGCCAAGGGAGAAAACCAATCAATGATCCCATCCAGCCGTAAAATCTATGAACCATAGCAATGACCAACCCAGCAAATAATCTCTACTGGTTTAGTAGTGGCACTTTTAT
>NW_008470262.1:0-1040 GCF_000622305.1 Nannospalax galili | reverse complement strand
TATTTTATTTTATGTGTATGAGTGTTTTCCCTGCGTGTATGCAAGTGCACCATGTGCATGCAAAACCCACGGAGATCAGAAGAGGGCGTCATATTCCCTAGAATTGGAGTTGTGGACAGTTGTTAGCTGCCGTGTGGGTGTTGGGAACTGAACTCAGGTACTCTGCAAGAGCAGCTAGCGCTCTCAACCTCTGAACAATCTCTCCATCTCCTTTCCATATTATTTTTTGAGACAGTGTCATTCACTTAACCCAAAGTGTTCTGTTTGACTAGAAGCATTGGCCAACATCCTCCTGTCTCTACCTGTCCAGTGCTGGGACTGCAGGCTTGTGCCACTGCACTCAGCTTTTACTGTGGATGTTAGAAATCAAACTGTATTCTCGAGCTCCAGCTTTATCAAACGAGTCACGTATTCATCTCGCCATTGGTGTTTGTTGATGATTGTTGGGAGCTATGTAATGCTCCCAATATTCAAATATCAAGATCAGCTGGCTCATATTGATTTCTTCATTCTGAAATCTAAAGGAGTGGGACCCACAATATACCTCAGTGATAGACCACCTGCCTAACATGGATGAGATCATAGGGTCAATCCCCATCTCTACAAAAATAAAAAGTATGCAAACATCTAAAAAGCCAAGAATCATGGGTCATAGAGATCATTCATTCATTCACAGCGAGTATTAAAGTAGAGTCTTACAGGTGTGGGTCACTCTATATTATATTTTGTTTATATTTCATTTATTTATTTATCTGAGACAGGGTCTTACATAGCTTATACTGGCCTCAAACATGCTACTTAGACGAATTTCTAATCCTCCTGTGTCCACCTGCCACGTGCTGTGACCACAAGCATGTGCCACCATGCCCTGTGTATGTGGTACTGGGCTTCATGGATGGTCAGCAAGCACTCTACCTGGTGAGCTACATCTCCTCAACCCCACCGTTTTTCTACTTAGATTTGTTTGTTAACTAGGACTTATATTTTCTATTAGAAGACCATTCTGTAATCTTGCTCTAAACAATATTTATTGGCAACTA
>NW_008470261.1:0-1040 GCF_000622305.1 Nannospalax galili | reverse complement strand
AGTGTAAGGGAACAAGGACAGGGACAAGCTCCACTTCAGAGTCCATCACTTCGCCTCCTTGGTTTTTTTAACCAGCTGTTGAGACCCCTTAGTTAGCGTCTGTAGCTCTTAGTTTCCTAGTTCTTAAAAGTAGGATTGCTGGGTGTGTTGACACACACCCTTAATCCCAGCACTCATGAGGCGGAGAAAGGCAGAGCTCTGTGAGAGTGAGGCTAGCCTGGTCTACATAGTAAGTCCCAGGCAGGGAGACCAAAAATAATTTTTTTGTTCTACCTGGTAAAGTTATTAAGTGTGCTAACATGATAGGAGCATGGAGCTCAGGCTTACCCAATGTGCCTCACCCAGCCATGAAGGTATTTACACTGGGAGGAAACCATACATGAATGCATGTGTTCATGAGACTGATGGAAGGTGGAATGAGACAGATTCTTTAGAGGTGTGACAAAGAAAAAGAGAAAAGAGCGGTCACACCTATCTACACGCAAATGGAAGCCCCGGGGAGGATGATCCTGAGTTGATAGGATATCAATGCCAGGCGTCTGTGCTGCTGAGAGAGCACTTCCTCCAGAATCCTTGAGACTGATCCATAAGCTCGAAGCATATTAATATATGACAGCTAAAAGACTACGCCTATAGTAAGTTGCATAGTGACGTTCCTAGAGTGAGAGCCTGATCTTACTAAACTAAGCATGAAAACTTAACACTGCTTGTTTATTTAGAAATAGTTTAGGAGACTGTGCTTTGAAAAATAAAGTCTTTTTTTTCTTCAGTGCTGGAGATCAAAATTGGCCTGGCACATGTTGGGCAAGTACTGTGTATTGAACTACACCTCAGCCCCATTTTTTGTTTGTTTGTTTTACTTGTTTTATGCGGATGAGTGTTTTTGCCCACGTGTGTGTGGGTGTACCATGTGTGTGCAATGCCCTCAGAGGCCAGAAGAAGGCATTGAACCCCCTGGAATCAGAGTTACTAGCAGTTGTTAGCCACAGTGTGGGTGCTGGGAACTGAACACAGGTCTTCTGCAAGAGCAGCCAGTGCTC
>NW_008470260.1:0-1040 GCF_000622305.1 Nannospalax galili | reverse complement strand
AAAAATGATAAATAAAATATATTTTTTTAAAAAAGGAAATTTTCAATCCAGGAAAGCTCCCCTCAGACACTGTGGTCTGTGAGGGCTACGGTGTTGGAGTGGGGTAATAACAAAGCAGACAAACCAGAAGCTGTTTCCTATCAACAAATGCTGCGTGGTCAATCACTCCTAGGACCTCCCAGGCCTGGCTGAGGTGTGCTGTTCCCTCCAGCCTTTAATTCCTCTGTATGACCATGTTACACAATGCTCCATCCCCACACTTTTTTTTTTTTTTTCTGAAAAGCCATTAGACTGAGTAACTGAGACACTTTACAAAACTTTTACTTCCCATTTAGCAGAGTTAAGCAAGGTGCCCACTTTTCGGCTTCTGCGTGGCTAAGGCCCTGTCTCCTTTGGCCTGCATAATACTGTAGCTTGTTTGCCAGCTTTTGGTGAAGCAGCCACCTCCATCCCCAGGCTGGCTGCCTTCGACAGGAGCTGGTCTGTGCCGAAGACTCGGAGCGGATCCCACCCTCCGCGAACCGCACCGAGCCTGCTTTCTGCATTTGCTCAGAACTCGGGATATGTCTGCAGTGCATTTGGATTTGGTACCCCGAGCACAAGCACTGAGGCCTTGTGTTCACTGTTTGTAACAGGGAATCCGGTTAGCTAGCAAAACTCACACTCCCGGTTCTAAGCACGGGGCTATAGAAGGGTGAGCTACTCGGCCAAGGCGACGCCCGCCTCCCATGTCACTGAGAGCCCTGTGCTGCGGGCAAGGCTGAGAACTTGCAGCAAGCCCCCTCTCTGGAACACAGCGGTCCACGGTGGCTGGTATTCTCACAGCAGAAGCAGCTGGAACGAGAGCTGTGAAGGAGGAGGCCCGCAGTGGACTGAGATTCAGATATGAACTGGGCAAAGTCCGCAATGAAAATGGGCATTTGGGGTTTCCCACGATGTCATCTAGCTGAGCATTATGTCCTCTGCTGCAGAGCGGGCAGGGGCTATGGAAAACATACTGCCCAGGAAACGGAGAGCTGTGCAGGGCTAGGCTTCACATT
>NW_008470259.1:0-1040 GCF_000622305.1 Nannospalax galili | reverse complement strand
TGTGTCTGTGTCTGTGTCTGTGTATGTGCTTGTAGTGTTTGTAGTATGTGTACTGTGCTCATGATCTCAGTTCTACTTTAACCATAGCAGGGTGTGTATGCATTTGACAGAGTAGAGTTCCATTTGTCCATTCATGCTGTCATTTAGTTGACAAATATTTATTAAATGTTTTCTATGTAAAACTGAGATACAAAAGAGTACGTCATCAAGACGACATTCATTTCTACATGTAGGTGAGTTCAGATCTTATTTTGTTATAGGTATAGGGAGTCTTAACGTTTGGTTTTATACTACTAGGGCTCACATTACAGAAGACTAGTTTAACATTTGGGCTCTTTCTTCTGAGTGTTTGTACTGAGGATTATAGTAGTCAGGCTGTCATTGACATCCCAGTATCCAGCAGTGACACACAAACAGGTTTAAAGGCTGCTGACTAGAGAAGTGGAATGTGCTGTTTACCTGAACGTTCCATAGTATAAATATTCTGGGGACCTTATAGATGAAATGGACATTTTTTTGAAATGAACTTTTAGTTTTGGAATCACACTTTATAGGAAAGTGGTAAAGATAGTAGAGTTCTCACATATACTTCACTTGGCCTCAGTTTTCCCTGTTGTCATCATAAATTATCCCTACAATCTTATGTTCTAAAGAGACCTAACCTTCTAGAACCTCATTTAGCTGAGATTGGCAGAGTCAGGCCAGGACTCTGAGGTAGCTCAAGTCTTCTAGCCGATTATATTTTAGTGATTCTTTTCTGCCTTTGTGCTTACTCCTTTCCTTTCTTTCTGAGTTCTCGGGCATGAACTGAAAAAACGAACCACCTAGGACATAGTATACTGGTCAGCGCAGTTCTTCTAATTTGTACAACGATTCTTTTAATGTAGGCTCCCTCCAACTCTTCAACACCAACAAGAAGTAGAAGCAGGACATCGTCACTTACAGAGCAGCTTGATGAAGTTACACCCAATAGAGAGGTAAGTTTGACATTTCTGTTAGACGTCTCATAAGAAAGTAAAATGTAGGGGCTGGAGAGATGG
>NW_008470258.1:0-1040 GCF_000622305.1 Nannospalax galili | reverse complement strand
AATAAATAAATAAATAAATAAATAAATAAAATATTTGCTATTCTTTCATAGGAATTACTAGTGGACCTGAGAGAAGACAGATAAGATTTAAGCCCATCTTTTTTGTTACCTCTTTAGTAAGAACCCAAGCTACCTTTTGAAAGAACATATTTGAAATGTTTGGATTTATTAATCCATCTCTTGTATATTGGGTATTATCGTCCCACACTTCAAGTCCCAGCATTATTAAGGAATTTTTTATTTGATTATTCTGATGTTGTAGGTGTTGGCACACATAATTTTCTTTAGATTTTGGTTGGTTAGACTTTTGGTGTAGTAAGAGAATTTAGGGGTTTTTTTGGTTTGGTTTTTGGTTGGTTGGTTTTGGTCTTTTTAAGACAGGGTGTCCCTGTAACCTCAGCTGGCCTGGAACTCACTATGTAGACTAGTCTAGCCCCAATGTTACAGAGATCTGCCTGCCACTACCTTCTAAGTGTTGGAATTAAAAGGCGTGTGCCACAATACCTAGCAAGAACATTTAGTGTAATAGAAAATTTTGTATTGTGGAGCTAGATTCCTGGAAATCAGGTGTCATTTGTGAACAGGGATACTCTGAAGCAAGAAAGAACAAGTAAAGTGTCCTTTTTAGTAATGCCTTTCCCTGATGTGCTTCTGCAGATGTTAAGCTTCTAAATTATTCTTTCCTGCCTGCTTCTCCAGTGAAGTCATAAGTAGATGTTTGTGATAGTTTCTTATCACCATGGTAACTAAAGCAGTGTGGTTCCTCTTTCAGTTTAACTGTCACCTCTGCCCAGGGGAGAGGACAGCCTCTGGGACAGCACAGGCTCAGTCATGAAAAACTATGTGTCAGGTAATAAGGGGCAGCATTCCACAATCTTGCCTTTCATAGTCTCACCTCTGTCTCTAGTCTTCAGGCACTGTGATGCCCGGGAACCCTGTGGGGAGACCACTGCAGTTCTTGGAACATGCTTGTGTTTAAACAGTGAATTGCTTGGGCTTTGCCAATGGCTCTCAGAGAGACTGCTTGCTTCTGTCTTCTC
>NW_008470257.1:0-1026 GCF_000622305.1 Nannospalax galili | reverse complement strand
ACATCAATTAACAATCAAGAAAATGTCTCATAGACATGCCCAAAGGCTAATCCAATGGAGGAAATTATCCCACCGAGGTTCCCTCTTCCTAGATGACTCTAGTTTGTGTCAAGTTGATAAAAACTAACCAGCACACGGGGTGATTCCCCTATAAGGTCAGTAGTTTCGTCATCAGCCTGCGTTCTCACTTACCATGTAACCAGAGTCACAGCTTCCTGTGACTAGGGTATGAGCATCTTTGGAAGGCATTAATTTGCCCATCACAGTCACCAGCCAGAAATGTTAGAAAGTGAGCCTTGTATTTGAATCCTTCTGGGTAATGAGGTCTCTAAACTAGAACTCTTCCAGGACCGTGGCTCTAGCTAGCTGCAATATTACAGTGATCAATACAGATGCAGCTTCCTCAGTGAGCTTCCTGGCTGCATTTATTTCTGATTTCATTTGCTTGTTTTGGGTACAGCCTTTCATTGTTACTATCCTTGACTAACTGAGCCTATCAACTAGGAGGCTGCCACAGACAAATAAATTTTACTAAGAAAACTCATCCTAATGTTTACCTTAAATTGCCTTTGTTGAAATGTTATCATATTTCTTCCTGTCATCAGTGTGACAGTAACAGAAAGCAACTAGTCAATATCTACTATATAAAAACCTTTTAGATTTAGAGTCTGTCTTCCTAATCCCCCAAAGCTAGATAATATGTCAACCAACCAGCCAATCGAGGCCAAAGACAAGTCAAGTTGGATTCTGAGGTGATAGAGTGATAGAGCTGAGTCCTAAGATAAATAGCCATCCCTCAAACTGATCTGTCACCTTCCCTTGCCAGCACACCCTCTGCAGCCCCTATCTGCACCCTAAAGCGCTCACTGGTTAGGTTACCCACCCTTAGATGAGTCAAAAAGCCTTTCACGAGCAGACTGTATTAGCTCAACTCAGACTCAAAGCCTTTTCATTCACTGGTTGGTGAAGTCATTCTCAATTTTCAGGATGTGTGTGTGTGTGTGTGTGTGTGTGTGTGTGTGTGTG
>NW_008470256.1:0-1040 GCF_000622305.1 Nannospalax galili | reverse complement strand
CTGGGGAGTCAGATTGCCCCATCTCTTGACAACTGTCCTTACAGGGAAATAAACATCAGAAATGTGGCTCGGCGAAGAACTCAAAAGAGCTGCCGTGAGGTTGCACTGGGTCTGTCCGCCTTTCTGAGTCAGGGCTCAGAAAGATCTGACTTTTACTTTTTCTTCTCTTCTGTATTTTTCTTTCAGATACTGACACTGGCCAGAGCCCAAGTATGCTTTCTCTGGTACTTTGGGCTTTTTTAGTCTTTCTCTAAAGCTCCCCTCCCTGACATGTTCCTGTTTGCTCACCATGTGGCTGAGGCTGGCTGATTTCACATGTATGCTATGGTGCATGTGTGTCCCCCGCCCTGCCCACATACACACACCTTTTTTTTTTTTAAACAAAGAACATACTATTGACATTAACAGTGATTTCAACAATGCTTTAACAATGTGTAACACCTGCCCAGTCACCCAGGGAGCAGTACCTGCCTCTCCCTGTCCCACATCTGTTTCAATATCTATAACTTCTTGGAGTACAAATATACAACAGTAACTGCTCCATTTTCTTTAAGCAGAAAAACTACTTAACACAGGAATTCAGTGCTGAAAATAGTTGTTGATGAGGCCAGAGGAGCAGAGCCTCCAGGGATGGTTGTCAAAACAGATTGTGGAAGTCCTGCTGTGTCTGCCCTAGTCAGGAAGCTGGGGAATCAGAAAGTCCTGTCATAACTCCTGTCTCCAGGACTCTGCTTTGATACAGAATCCAGGAAGCTTTCCTGCAGCTCTTGACTACAAAGTCATGCCACACATATTCTGTAAACATCAGTAAAATTAGATGCCACCCCAATATGCTATATTCTCATTTCCTACCTAAGTGCTGAATTTAAGTCATGTGGGCATGCATCTGATTTAACAATGCTAATGTGTTAGATTCAAAAGAATTGGACAAATGTTTGCTTATTTAATATTTTTTGTTGTTGTTTTAGTCTTTTTGAGACAGGGTCTTTCTGTAGCCCCAACTGGCCTGGAACTCACCATGTAGACCAGGCTGGCCTTGA
>NW_008470255.1:0-1040 GCF_000622305.1 Nannospalax galili | reverse complement strand
CCTTTTCCTGCTGTTTTTTCAGTACCCTGTCCACATTTGCCTTCACATCCTCCCATTACCCCGAGAAGGGTGATCTGTGCGGACTGCCCCAGTGCCTTCCCAGGCCTGTTCTGTCTTGTAGTGCATTGCTGCAGTTTCCTCTGATACCCTCTCCAGAGTTCATTTGGAATCAGTGTTAGAAGCTCATGCCAAGCGTGCTTTACCTTTTAAAGGTGCTAGAACTTTTGCGGGAAGTCTTGCCTATTACCACAGGCACGACTGAAGAGCTAACGGTTGTTTATTCCTTTAGATTTGGAGAATAATTATAGTTTATCAGCAGCTTGTCCCATTTTAGTCACTGAACCAAGGATCCTCTTTAAGTGCTACATTGCAATCTATTTAACACCCTTTAAGTTAAAAAAAGTATTAGCACAAAGTAATAGTAATAAAACAGATTCCAAAGGTAAAACTTTAACCAAAAAATAAGACAGTCTCAATGGATACATGTTAAAGGGTGTACTTTCAGCTATGAGAATTCACTAATAATAATAAAATATTTTATACCTCATTTATACTTTATAACTATAGAATTTCATTACATGAGGAATAGTGCAGAGATAGAATCTCTTTATAAAGGAATTTTAATTCTTAATTAATCATTTCTACAAATTTATTGCACAAGAGTCTTTTGAGGATTAATGAGAAAATGTTTCAAAGTGTTTTCTCATTAATTCTTGAAATCTCTGGGAACTGACATTAGATAAAATGAGGATTATATTAGTATTGTTCACAACAAGAAAATAGCATATCAAGTAATTCCTTACATAAATTTCATAGAATAAAATATAGAAACCGCTAATAATTAGATTAAGACTAACTGGCACCCAGCCAACAAAATAAGCATGCTAAACTGCAAATTGTAACTCAGACCTTTTTATCATTTGACAGCAAATCATATTGGGAATAATATGAATCACACCCCCTATTACTATTTTCTGAGGTCAATATTGTTTGCACATCAAGATTTTATCCTCAAAAGATCATTGGAGTAATCAGGATCC
>NW_008470254.1:0-1040 GCF_000622305.1 Nannospalax galili | reverse complement strand
TTTTTTTTTGAGATAAAGTTTGATGTAGCCCAGGTTGAACTCTTATTTGCCATGTAGCTGAGGGTGGCCTTGAGCCACTGATCCTAATGCCTCCACCCTTAAATACTGAGATTGGAAAAGTGCTCCACCACATCTGAATTCTCAGATGATTTTTAAGTCTGCGCACAACTCCACTCACCTCTGTTCCGGAAGCTGTGCCTGAGGTCTGCCAGACTTATCACATCAGGAAAGCTGAACCCTCAGAGGCTTTGCTCCCCAAACCTCATCTCTCTCCAGAGCTGTGATTATTGTGTTATTTCTGCCATCTGTGACAAGCCTGTAAGAAAAGTCTCCTGACACTGCTTCTCAGCATAATGATTATCTGGATGAACCAAGAGTTTACAGAGACTGTCCCGGGGTGCTGTCAGAAGTGATCGGAAGGGAGGTAGTCTCACACTCCTTACAGGTGCAAAGAACTCCAGAGTTAAAACACGAGGGATTTGAGAAGATGCACTTGCCTGCTGTGTTCCAAAAAAACATGAAGGGTCTGTTTCATAAAAGAAAAATTTTGGATGGCTAGAAATCTTATGAATCATTTCTATTAAGGATTCAGAGTCGGGTGTGGTGTCTTATGCCTGTAATTCCAGCACTTGGGAGGCTGAGATGGGAGAACAGCCAGGAATTTAAGGTCAGCCTAGGCTTTAGAGTGAATTCCAGGCTAGTGTGTAAAACAAAAACAAAACAAATAAAAAAGACTTGGTAGAAGGGTGTCTAAGGACAGGTCAGGGTGGGGGGAGGTATATTAATTCAGTAGCAGATGAGGACCTAGAATACATTATACCATGTCACATACAATCTTAGTCAAAAGGCTGCGAAGTGACATAAAACATGTTACATAATGAAATGACACTGAGTAGTGGAACACCAACAGACTATAGATCAAGAACACATGCAAGGGGGAATCTGGAGAGATGGCTCAGAGGTTAAGAGCATCAACTGCTCTTGCAGAAGACCCAGGTTTGAATCCCAGCACCCACATGACAGCTAAGAACTGTCCATAA
>NW_008470253.1:0-1040 GCF_000622305.1 Nannospalax galili | reverse complement strand
GTGACTGGCATACTTGTCTGTAAATATAAGGATCCATATTTAGCGTGCAGTAAGAAATATATAGGTTTTTCTCTATGCTCTACGACCTCTCCATCCATGTGTATTTGGCCGTGTTTACAGTACCACACAGGAGTTCCCTCCCATTGAGCTGGCTTTAAGTCCAGTTAGATAATTGTTGATTATCCCCAAGATAAAAGTGCCACTACTGCTCCATTAGAGACAGTTTACTGTGCAGGTTATTGTTGTGTTATTAGGCTTTACAGTTGGGCGTGGACCGCTGATTGATTTTCTCCCTTAGCAGCTTGACTAGTATCCTCTAATACCATGAGAGCCCGTCTTCAGGGTGGAGGCTTCCAGGTCAGTTCCAGCTCTATTTGTTCATTTCTTGATTTTCCGCCTTTGCCAGGGGGAACGAGGCCTGGACGGATTCCCTGGGAAGCCTGGAGAGACAGGAGAGCAGGTAGGTGGGTACTGGGGCTGGTAAGTGATGTTCTTTGAAGACAGGATTGGCTTACACCCTAGGTATCATCCTCAGTGTCCTTCCTGCTCAGTGGAGGCAACAAGAGGACCCTAGGCTGTGTTGATTCTGCCAACTCCAGAGCTACAGGGATCCCAAGGAACACACTAATTTGTATCCATTGTACTTGGGTAAAATGATACATTGTCATAACATAAGGACACGGACAGTGCACAAACTTAAAGGAATGGGTACATATGGATGGAGTCTACAGTGTGTCTGTAGTGTGGAAGATTAGAAGCAGCCCATATGTTCAAAGCAATTGAATATACCAAGACTCACTGATACCAATGAAAGAGAAGTATCTGTGAATTCACCAAGAGATCCTGACTGCACCTGTGCCTTGGGCTCTGGAGGATGAACTGGAAGCTGCTGAAGTGACTGTTTGTTGAACTTCTCCACTTTGAGTGGAATGAAACGACGATGTTGGACACACATCCTTGGATGCATTTCTGTACATTAGGGTAAAGTCTCTAAACTCCGTCTCCAGCGGTGGCCAGGGCTTGTCAAACTCATTTCTTGA
>NW_008470252.1:0-1040 GCF_000622305.1 Nannospalax galili | reverse complement strand
GAATTTTTCCAAATCTCTGGCAAGTAATCCTTTTAAGAAAACTGAAAACTATTTCATATTCACACCTTAATATAATGACTGATAATGATCACATATAATCTTCATATGCTGATATATTATTGATCAGTCAGCAAAACTGTATTAAAGGGTGTTTATGACACATTTGTGTTTGAGTTCTATTAAAGCTTAGTTACAAAGTTTGTGGCTATCTATAAAGAAATGTATTTTGTTTCTAGGAAAGCAAAAGTAAGAGAATCTAAAAGCTTTTGTTTTTCTCCATGACTGCAGGACAGTCACCTGTGACCCTAAAGTTATTTCCATCTCCTCCTTCTTCCATATCTTCCTTTTTGAACATTCAATTCATTAATCTTTTAATGGTAAGGTCCACATGCTATGGTTTTTCTCCCCACAAACAGTGCGTTTAAGAAGAAAAGAATACTATACTAGAGATAAGAAATTGTGAACTGTAAATCCAGGTTCAACTATGTAGAAGTATATTATGAAAATACTAACCTAAAAATAGCGGTATTACACGATTGATTTGAGAATTAAATGAGAAAAATGCTGAATGTAGCATGGAGGAAACTTCACATAAATGACACTTTTCTTATTGTCTTTTTAATTGAGATTTTAAAATTTCATACATTTCCCACTCAAATCCAAACCCCCCTCACCATACATGCCTCCCCCATCCTCTCACTGAACCCTATGCCCTCTGCCATACATTCTCAGTCCCATTCACTCAGGTATTTTTACCCAAGTTTCCTTCAGTGTAAATGCACCCACTGGAGTCTATTCAGCCCATCCGGTGGTCATATGTAAGTCATAGTCTTCTTCACCCAGCAGTAACCAGTCTCAAATAGTACTTTAGTGCTAGCTCGCCACCTATTTATCACCTCACCTTTGGGCCCTTGTTTAATTGAGCTGACCTGGGTCCTGTGCTGATGCCACTGCTGTCACAGGCTTACATGAGCAAGCTTCCAGTGGTCTGGAAGCCTCCACCTTCCTGTGTTCATGAGCCAGCCCTGGCTCTTACAATC
>NW_008470251.1:0-1040 GCF_000622305.1 Nannospalax galili | reverse complement strand
AAAAAAAAAAACAATACAACTTTTTATAACTAAACAGAATCTACATATTGTGTATAGGTTCCTTTGAGGATTCAGAATATATGGAAGAAAAAGGTAGAAAGCTGACTTGGATCACAAAGCAAAGCTTGGAGCTTACTGGGAGAGAATGAAACCAAGCCTCATTTCCTGTCTCAGACAGTAGTAGAAATGAAAGCGGGGTTGTCCTTCTGGACACACGAACAACCTTAGAAACTGTTGTCTAACTTCCTATTGAACTTTTCAAATTTGGAAGTTGCTAGGATATTTTCTTGGGCAATTCTTAGAAGAGCAGAGTTGGAAGCTCCCCACCACCATATTACCATCACCTCCAGCAGAAGCAAGAATTCCAGACTTAGAACCATTTCTGAGTTATTCCTGTGGTTGTTGAACCAAAATGTTGGAAGATGAGGGCACTAATTATATGGAAATAGATTAAGTGGTAGTTAATTTTTTTGCCCTCTAGGGAAACCTCAGGCAACTAGTGATAAGTAGCTATTCAGATGGAAACATAAAAGGCCTACTCAAGTCACAGTAATAATGATAATTGCAGTAATAATAATGATTGCTCTTGATGTGGGGAAAGCCTGGCGAGTTATTTACCCAGTTGTCTTGGCCCTGCTATTAGAAAGCAGATTGTTGAATTTTATTGTCTGCTGCATTAAGTGGGTGGGGAAGATGTAGGGTTCCATGGGAACAGGGAAGCTTTTTTTGAATGAGACCCCCAGGCGTACTGTTGATCTCTGCCCCAGTCTCTGCCAAGGAAGGAACAAGAACAACTTAAGGAAGTTCCTTTGTGCTAGAGGAGTTTCCAGACCAGTAGATAATGCCATTAATGCTAACAGTTTTGTCCCTGCATCGCAGACCTCTGACCCCCTGAAGGTTGTCATCGCCTCTTTTTGTGCCCTATGATCCCATTATAGGCTTTCTCTTGCTAGATACTCTTCCTAACCTAATTTGAGAGGCAAAGAAAAGGTGGACCATAGCAGATATCTGAGCTTTGTGGTTTGGAGATTGAGAATCAG
>NW_008470250.1:0-1039 GCF_000622305.1 Nannospalax galili | reverse complement strand
GTTTCCATTTGCAATTAAGAAAAGGGGGGATTTAGGAAGCTTAATAGAATGGACATTGCAGCAAGACAGTCCAGTTGCCTCCAGAGGTTGGTCACAGCTTGCAGTGCTCCCCGCCCCCAACTATACTCCAGTGGAGCACCAAAATTTCTTGCCACAAGTACTGGGGAGACCCCACTAACCACTCCCTTCTTGCACCCCAGCTCCTAACATAGAAGTCAGAGTGATCTTGTTAAATGACATCGTGTTACTCCTTGGCCCCAGGCCTTCCTATCAGACCTGTATTAGGGCTCTCTAGAGGAACAGAATTGGCAGAATAGCTAGCTATACCTGTGCCTCTATCTGTATCTATGGAATTTATTAATCATCTTGCTTCAAAACTGCAACAACAGTGAATCATACCCGGGAGGCTGAGAACCTGGCAGTTGCTCAGTCCTTGAGACTGGATGGGGGCCTCAGCAGCCAGAGTTCTCCACAGCGGCTGTCTCACATGGGAGAGCCGAGACCCCAGTAGCTGCTCAATTCGTTGGACTGGACACTTCAGCGATCCCAATCTGGCACTGAAAACCCAGAGGGTTCCTGAAGCGTTGCTGGTCCTCAGTCAATGACAAGCCTGGAGAGATTTGAGACTCTTTCTAAAAGTATTTATTATTTTTATTTTTATGTGTATGAGTACATTGCCTGCATGTATATAAGTGCACCCATGTTGTGTAAGGCCCACGGAGGCCAGAAGAGAGTGTTAAATTACCCTGGAACTGGAGTTATGGACAGTTGTTAACCATGATGTGGGTACTAGAAATCAAACCCGGGTTCTCTGCAAGAGCAGTCAATTCTCTTAACTGCTGAGCCATCTTTCCAGCCCCCAACAAATCTTTTAACCATAGGCTCTTATGAATATAAAAAAATTTCCAACATATTATGGTACCAAGTAAGTATTCTTACTCCAAAAGAGAAAAACAAGGTCAAAGCCAATGAACAATGATACCAAAGCAAAATGAAACTCAGCAAAGAAAACTCCGTATCTTGCAGCTCCAAGAACCAG
>NW_008470249.1:0-1040 GCF_000622305.1 Nannospalax galili | reverse complement strand
AGAGAAGCAGACGCCTGTGGCCAGGACCACCGCGACTCTCCAGGTGTGCCCGCGCACACCACACCAGAGCGCCCAGCGCGCACCATAACCAATCCCTTCAAGTACCCAGCAGAAGTTGGCTGAGATTCCTGATAATTCAGCCAGGAGAAGCCAAAGTGGCCTTTTGGTTTCCGTGGACTTTGCCTTGTCTCTGCGAAACCGATCACTGCTACGTTGCACTAGTGAAGCATCCCCGTGCCCAGCCTTTGTTCTGTGTTCTCTCACTTGGCAGAATGCTTTCAACAACCAGGCTTGGTTCCATCAGCCACTTTCATTCTTTCAAAAAATATTTTATGTTTATTTTAAAATTATGTATGTATGTGTTTGTGTTTGTGCATGTGAGTGAGTGCCTTGGAGGCCGGAAGATGGCATCAGGTTCCTTGGAGCTGAAGTTACAGGCAGTTATGTGTTGCCTGACATGGGTGCTGGGAACCAAACTCTAGTCCTCTGCAGGAGTAGCTGTGCCATCTCTGCAGCTCCCATGACCCTGTGCTCACCTCAATCAGCAGGATGTCTTCAGGATCCCCCCTTGTGGCCCCTGGACCATGTTTTGTTAATCCATGCATTCAAAGATGGACATTTGGCGTGTTCTCAGAATTTAAGCATCTTTCTTCGATTCTAGACTGCTGTAGCGGCTCGTATTCAAAGGATCAAATCCGACTTCAAGAAACTCCAGAGTTTTCTGCAGGAAAAGGAGACGTGGTACCTCTGGAGGCTGGAAAATGAGGAACAGCAGATACTGAAGAGACTGCAGGGAAATGAGGCCAAACTGCATCAGAAACAGGAGGAGCTCGAAAGCGGATCTGGGGGCTGGAGGCCAAATGTCAGGGCTCAGCCCAGCAGGTGCTGCAGGTGAGCTGGGTGCTGGGAAAGAGGGGAGACAAGGGAAGTAAGAAGACAATGCCAAGGGAGCACAGGGAGACCGGCAGGCGTGCCTCTGCTCAAAGCAGATGCCAGCGTGGGAATGTAGGGTAATGTCAGAAGAGCATGAGGTGACTTCC
>NW_008470248.1:0-1040 GCF_000622305.1 Nannospalax galili | reverse complement strand
TGTTATGGTTCAGTCTTTGTCCTACTGACACTGGTTTCAGCCTACTGTGCTAAAGGCCTCCCACCTTGGCTGGGCAGGCATCTGGATAGACTGCTTTCCACATATCCTTCCTGTTTCTGAATCTTTTGTTCTGAACATTTACTTTCCTGTGAGTTATAAAATAATCACAGTCCTGTGAGGAGTAGGTGGTATGCAGGATGAGTGGGCTCCTGACCGCCCTCAGCCCTGCTCACTGTCAGTAGCAGTCAGAAGTCTACTGAGACCTTGTCAGTGCCTAGGTGAATGCCTACTGCAGGCATGAGTATCTCACAGGTAGGAAAGGGCTAGAGCCCACTCAATGTTTCCAAGCAAACTGTCTTCCTCCTAGTAGGGAGCTGCCAGTACTTACTTTTATTTTAGCCTTTTAACTTGTTTCTCTATAGCCTGTTGTCTTCAGCAGATATACTGTAGACTTAAAAAGAAGCCTTTCCAAGATAATTTGACCATGTCTTTCTGCTTCAGGACCCACTAATCAGTGGGTAGGTCAATTAACCTTCATCTTACCTTCTTAAATCTGTAGCACAAACTAAAATAATTGGAGAAATTGAACTTCATTACTTGTGATTAGAATTTGGATGATTTTGAAACTATGATCCACTACTCTTTTTTGTCTTTGACACAGATGTCATTTCTAATGGACACACTAAAGAAAGCAGTGTCTCTTTGGTTTAAACCAATCTCTCAGGACGCTAATGGGTTAGTACACTCAAGTTTAAGCACTTTATTTGTTTTTATATATGTATTTTGGCAGATATTTAGTTATTTTGGTCTCTAATTTCATTTGTGGTAGAGAAACCTATTACCTTGCTGACTTTATCCGTCAATAAACAGCTTTCCTTTCATTCTTAAGAGAGGCAGTCAAGTCTGTTCTTCCTGAGTTTATACCATGAAAATAACAATAGTTTAATCGCACAGACTCAAGATTTTAATTAGGAATTCTTAATTTTTTAGGTAATTCATCATGAGCTTTGGAGTCATAGGTAATTGTGAATATTATATAT
>NW_008470247.1:0-1040 GCF_000622305.1 Nannospalax galili | reverse complement strand
TGTGTCTGGCTTCATCATGAGCGGTCCTGATACTGCGGAGGAGAGCTTTTGACGATAGGAGGCCTGCTTCCGCGAGAGAGTTGTTTACATCATTCCGGACTTGTTCATTCTTTGCCCCGTCTTCCTCTGCGTGTGATGGGTGCTTCTGTCAGCTATGTTCACCCTCAAGTTCGAAGTTAACATTAATCCAGAGTGCTTTGTGTGGAAATGCAATCAGGGATCAAGCTCTGCAGAAACTGCTTACTTTATAACTGACCCCTGTTCCACATATCCCACTCCATCTACACCTCGTTGTTCTTGATTTTGTCTCACACATATGTGTGGTTTGATGACTAGTACCTAGACTTACTGTTTTACCCCTGGATGATCTTCACTTTCCATATCAGTAGTCAGTACAGCACGGCCACCAGACCGAATGGGATTACTGCCTGCTCTGTAATTGAATTTTACTGGAGTCTGCCACACCTGTTCATGTGGTCTGTGGCTACTTCTGTACTGAAATGGTAGAACGGGGAATCCTGAGAAGCTGAAGGCCCACACCACCTGTAGCCTTACAGAAAAAGCTGCCCACTCTCTGACTAACAAGCTGTACTAAAACCTGGGAGAAAAGAGGAGGGATGAGGAAGAGACAAAGGCAGGAGAGAGAGGATGGTCACTTCAGAAGGAAGTCAAGGATCAGAGTAATCCCATGAGTACCTGCCACGTGAAAGACAGGTTCTAACTTTTATTAAATCTTTCAGACACTATCATGTGGAAATACGTAATTTATAAATGCTTAGTGTCCTGCCTATTGTATATAATAAATAACAAAGTTTGCTCTGTGATTCTGAATACTGTGGCTTCAGAAAACAGATAGTAAACTCTCTGTTGTTACCAAACATTGAACAGCAACAGATCAGTCTGAAAATCCAGGGGCTTAGTACCCTGCCTTGGGGTTTTTTAAGTGAACATATAAAGTGCCTGTTACTCTTTGGAGTCACTTTCTGAACCATCAAACTCTGAGAATACATTTCACTGAAAATGGGATATGGATTTTTTTT
>NW_008470246.1:0-1039 GCF_000622305.1 Nannospalax galili | reverse complement strand
TATGTACTTAATCTCATCTAAGAAAGCAGCAAAGAGTTCAGGAAGCTTTTTATTATCTTTGATTTTTGAGACAGTCTCACTTAATTCACCCAGGACTGCCTTGACCAAAGTGGTAAAGCAAGCTTTGTGGAGGACTGTCCCTGACATACTTCCCCGGAGTTCTCACAGTTTTCCAGGGGAGTTATTTCCATGGTACAGAGCAGATTATGATCAATAGAGACAAGCTAGTGAAAAGGAAGAGGAAGGAAAGGAATGGGATACACATAGCTCTGAAATGCACATCATTCTCAAAGCACTATGAGATGGGCAAGGTCTGTGTCAACATGGCGCACATGGTGCTTGAAAGCTACACAAGGGCTAGTTAGAAACTCACTGAACATTCTGAGGCATCAGGAATGTGAGTTTTTAAGTGCCTTTTACTAAGGAGCTGAATAAAGTTGTAGTCACCTAAAATTTGGTCTATATTTCTCAGAATAAAGTGTCTGATATAAGTCAGCTTGGGTGAAAGGCAAGACCATAATAAACCAAGGAGGACATACGTATTCTTTGAGAATAATTGCTTCCTTTTTAAAGCCTATCTATGAAGTTGGAAATGTGTGTTTTCTAAAACCTGTTTTCTTCATATAGGTAAAGAATGGCAATAGCATCTGCTGTGAAGCATTGCAGCCAAGGGAAACAGAAGTACGATGCTTACTAGATGTTAGTTATCATTTATTAACAGTATTCCATATACCACTATGCACTCTCAGGATTGGGCCAGTATACATTTAAGTACATTTCCCTTGTATTTCATATATCTTTACCCCAAAATTTGTATGGAGTTTAAACTGTGCACCATATAAGAAATGTTCCATAGCCTACAACGTTTGAGAAACTACATATTTTGTGATTCACAAGATATGTAATTTTACCAAAGTCTCTGGGGAAACCATGCAAAGTGTTTTGTTTGTACAATCTAAAAGAATTACCTGGGGGGCAGGCAGGGTGGGGCTAGAGAGATGGCTCAGCAGTTAATAGCACTGACTGCTCTTGCAGAGGA
>NW_008470245.1:0-1040 GCF_000622305.1 Nannospalax galili | reverse complement strand
ATTATGTGATTTACATTTCATGTAGTGTACAGGTGAAGTATACTGGGACTGTTAAAGTTTAACAGAAAAAATGATGGAAAACCTCTCCGTGCCAGGGAATGGGACGAGTTCAACATTGAGGCTGGGTGCCGAGGACCACAGGTGGAGTCAAGAGTATAGCTGGCCATTCTTGGGAACCAGTCTTCCCAGAACTAGAATCTGTACATAGCAGCTTCCCCTGTGCCCAGCATAAACCCAACACAGAGGCAAAGCCACTGCCATGTGCAACTTAGGACTTCAAAGGAGGGGGTTGTGGGGAGTGCAGCCGTTCAGAGAAGACTGAATCTGCATCTCAACATCAGGTACGGCTCCATCCTCCAATCTGCTTCATCAGCCTACAGTCAGAGGAATGTGGAACAGTGGCTCACAATTGGGGATCACAGCTCCAGGCTCATGAGAGGGAACGACAGCTCCGGGTACACAGGAGGAGACCGCAGCTCTGGCTCGTGGGAGGGAATCACAACTCTAGCTTATGGGAAGGGCCCACAGTTCGAGCTCCTGGGAGGTGACCACAGCTCCAGGGTCACTGGGGGAGTCTTGATTTCAGTTGTGTAGGTTCCTACTCTTTTCTTGTCTCCATTGCTCATCCGCATGATTACATTTGTGCTTGCACAGAAATAAATGTGCATCACACAGAGGCAATAGTTATTTGCTGCCTTAAATTTCTTGCTAGAGCTAGAGGGACATCTGTATTGGAGAAAACCGCTTTTTGCCTTTGCTCAAAAAGACAGAGAGATGTAGTTTTTTTCTTTATCCTGGTTAAGGATCAGGATGATCTTTTTCCTGTCTTCTGTGTCACATCTCCCTCCATTGTCAGGGGGAACAAGTGATAAGACCTCTTACTGCAATCACCTTCTCAGGTCTCTGGTTGAAACATGAAGTTCATTTCCTACGTAGAATCCCCTGCCTTCACCATGCCTCAGGCTGGCCCCTTTGGGAGCATGATCACGTCCCAGGTGCTCTGAAAGCTCCTCATCCTCCTTGCCTCATCAGACCTCCCA
>NW_008470244.1:0-1038 GCF_000622305.1 Nannospalax galili | reverse complement strand
TTCTGCAAGAACAGCCAGTGTTCTTAGCCACTGAGCCATCTCTCCAGCCCCGACAAAAGTTCTTGACTCCCAGAGTTCCTCTGTTTAGCCCAGGACACAAACACAGGAGTAAATAGTCATAATGTATGATAGGGTGGAGACAAGTCACAGAAATGAGACAGCTAACCAAGGAAATAAACATCTGTTAGAAAACTTCCAAGAACCTAGCATTGAGACTAAGATTAGAGAGCCACCTGAACAAAGGAATGGAGGCTAAATGTCAGTGGGATCTTTGTTGTGCTTTGCTGATAAGCCATGTATTAGTTATGCTTTTGTTACTGTGAAAAACACCATGAGCAAAAGTGGCTTCAGGAAGAAAGAGTTTATTTTGGCCTGTTTCAGAGGGATAGGAATCCATCATGGTTGGGGGGCATGGAGATGGGAAAGGGAAGCTGAGCGCTCACATCTCCATCCACATCTGGGAAGTAGAGAAAGTGGGGTGTATTACTTCTCTGTTGCTGTGTGTGATAAAACACCATGATCAAGGCAACTTACAGAAGGAAAAGGGTTTGCTTCTTGGTTCCAGAGGAAGAGTCTATAGAGCAGGGGAAAATAGTAGGAGGCTGCTGGACCAGAAAGTTAAGCTCACATCTTCACACAGGAAGCAGAGGGAGGACAAACTGAAATAGGGCAAGGCTATGAAGTCTTCCCAGGGACATTCTTCCTTCACACAGCCAGCTGTACCTCCTAAACCTCTGAAAGCAGCCCAGCACCACCGTCTGGGGCTAAGTGTTCAAATACCTGAGACTCAAGGGGACGTTTCTCATTCAAACCACCACATTCCACTTCCTGCCCGCCCCCACCCTTGCGCTCATGGCCATATCTTAAAGCAAAATGCATTTAGTCTAACTTCAAAAGTCCCCATAAGTCTTTAACATTCTTCTTTTTTCTGTTTGTTTGTTTTGTTTTTGTTTTTGTGAGACAGGGTCTCTCCGTAGCCCCAACTGACCTAGAACTCACTATGTAGAGCAGGCTGGCCTTGAACTCACAGAGATCCAC
>NW_008470243.1:0-1039 GCF_000622305.1 Nannospalax galili | reverse complement strand
TGTCCTGGAGGAATGTCAAATTGATGTAATAAACTCTTACTATAGTAAATTCGAGGGGAAAGACTGACTGTACATGAGATGTGATTCCAACAAGAGTCTCAGATAGGAAGAGTGAACATGAAACGATGGTTTGTAAGACTGATTTTGCTGTGACAAGATATCTGACTAAATGTTTTGAAGAAAGACAAAATTGCTTCCTGAGATTTTAACATCTTTAAATTTTTCATTGTGGATATTGACTGTACACTGTAAAGTGGTGGTTTACACATATATAGTACATTGAGCACAGTCCTAACCGACCCTTGCCTTTTTTGCTCATCCTGCTTCCGTTAGTCCCCTTTGTTTCTACTATTTTGTTACATATACATACATGCTTTTATGTAACCACATAAAAGGACAGGAACAATAAATATGAGAAAGCGTACAATATTTGTCTTTCTGAGAATAGCTCATTCATTAATATGACTATTATTGGCTGCATACATTTTGGCAAATGATATAACTTTGTATCTCTCTGTGGTTGAAAAGAATTCCAGTGTGTGTGTGTGTGTGTGACATTTCCTGTATCCATTCATTCCTCTGTTGTTGGACATCTATGTTGATGCCACAGCAGATATGGTGAATAATGCTGCAATAAGCATAGATGTGCAAGTATCTCTGAGTAGCTCTGCAGTATGTTGATGCTGAGTCCTTTGAGTAAATATCAAGGAGTGGTATAGCCAGCTCATATGGAAGATGTACTTTTAGTTTTGTAAGCAATGGTCTGTAACAATTTTACAGTGACTGAACTAATTTGCTTTATCGCCAGCAGTGTATAAGTGTTCGAGAGAGATTTGTTTTAGCTCACAGTTTCAGGGGTTTCAATCCGTAGCCACGGTTCCATTGTTTCTTGGCTATGATGAGATAGAATACTTGGTAGGAAGGACAGAGAGGACCAAACTTCGTCATGTCATGGTGACTAAGAGGCAGAGACAGAAAGTATTACAAGACATGATACAGCTCCCAAAGACATATTCTAAGTGATTTACTTTCTCCAGAG
>NW_008470242.1:0-1039 GCF_000622305.1 Nannospalax galili | reverse complement strand
CCCCCCCCCTCAAAAAAGAACCCTCTCACATCCCTGGACTGCAATTCTTCACCTACAATACTCTACCAGCGACTCAAGTCTTGGGATGGAGCCAGACTCACTTTCAGAAGACCTGAAGTTTAAGAGGAATGTTGGCTGCGTATCCCAGGAATGGGCTTTTCTTCTGGGAAGAAGGATGTGGGGAGGAATGGGGCAGAGAGGAAAGTCTTCTGCCTCCACCAGGTGCTATGTGAGGAGCCAAGCCTGAAGTGGATCTCGAACTAGTAGAAATTTCCTTAGAGCCTTTCTTTCCTGATGGGCATACGGTTCTCTTTCGAGGGCTTCCTGTAGTCTATGAAACAAGCTTTTGTGTCCTCTGGCAAAAGCTGACTTCTCTAACATACTAGGAATTGAATAAAACTGCAGTCATGTTTCCCCCTGGGCTGAAGAGCGCCCCCCAACAAAACAGCAACTGTCCACACCTACCCATTCAGCCCACCTGCCCATTCAGCACTGACAGCCACCAAGACCCAGGGACTGGAAGCACAGGCTACGGAGCCCCTGAGTTCTAGGACCATCACTCTTCCTCTGGCTTGGAGCCCAGCAGACCTCCCCGGGTGAAGAACAGATTGGTTGTTATCAAAACAGTACCACCAGTTACTTCCTGGGCATCTTCTGCAGGATCAAGGCCTGGGTTCATGCTGGGGTAAAACAGTGAGAAAGACAGGAGTGGTCCCTGTAGTCATCTATCTGTCTCATCTAGACCACACAGTCTCAGAAGGTAGACCATGAGTCACACATGGCTAAACTTCTAACAGGCGACATTTGAAAAGGGTGAAATTACTTAATAAATTGTTTTCAATACCTAGTCAATATAAAACTGTTAATGAGGTCATTTGTATTCTTTGTTTGTGCTAAAGTTTCAAACCATGGTGTGTATTTAGCCCTGACAACATTTCCCAATGCTCAGAGGGGCTGGGGGCCACCACACTGCACGATGGATTGTGAGGACGGAGGATGAAGGGACAGTGATGCTCTTAGAAGAAATGATATCACAGCC
>NW_008470241.1:0-1039 GCF_000622305.1 Nannospalax galili | reverse complement strand
CGTGCCATGTATGCACAGCAATCCACTGCAATTTGTTTTCCTTCCTTATCATTCTACCACCAATACAGACTACATTAGGTTAGTCTAGATGTAATGCATCAGGGAAGCAACTGGTAGAAAAGAAAAACAAAACAAAACAGAAAAAGAAGTTTTAATTAGGTTCAAGATTTAACTGTTTGACCATAAAGGAAATGCTCCAAGCATAAGCAAGAGGCTTATGAGATGGAAGACCTTGAAGCAGCCTAAGGCTTCCCAACACAGATTGGGGCAGCAGAAAGAGAGAGGGTGCTGAGAAGTGGACATATTGAGAATGCAGTTGTGACTGACCCCTCTGCTGTCTGCCCCCAGGATGCTGAGCCCCCAGGATCAGGACAAAGCTAGAATTCTTTGATCTCTGTGTCACCTAGAAGAAGGGCCTTAGAAAAGAAATACCCAATGGAAGGAGCAGCTTAAATCTAGGCACAAAAGCCCCAAGCACATGCAGGAACTGTGATGTGTTTCTTGTGCTTGTGTTATTTCCTCATTTGCTTAAAAAGTAATTTCAGAGTGCTGGTTTTGTGTGCAACTCTCTTTAATTCACATGTGTTGGCAATGCATTCACATTTGGAGTCAGGAGAAACAATTAAGAGAACCAGTCCACATTCAGAATCAAATCTCACCACCTGCCTGCACAAACCCTTAATTGTCTAGGTCATTATGTTAAAGCTGAATTTTTTTTTGAGATTAGGGTCTCCATAGTTACAAGCTAGCTTGTAACTCACTATGTAGACTATACTGGCCTTGAAGTCATAGAGATCTGCCTGCCTCTGCCTACTGAGTGCTGGGGTTAAAGCACGCGCCAGCATGCCAGACTTAAAGTTTAATTTTGATTCCATTTGGAAAATATAATGAGTCTCTTCTTTAATTATTATAGGAAACAGACAATATCATGTGTTACTAAGCATATAAATTGACATGATCGAAACAGGAGAGAAGAGAACATCTTGACAATCTACCTGTATAGAAACTTATTGCCAGTTTTCTTTTTTTTAACTTTTAC
>NW_008470240.1:0-1036 GCF_000622305.1 Nannospalax galili | reverse complement strand
CCACAGAAAAGCAAGAGGAAGAAACTGATAATCCACGTGGTAATGGATTAGCATTGCAGACTCAGTATGCATTTACATTTAGCTTGTTATATAGAACTTTATACATGGAAATATTTATAAGTATGGACATGTACACAGATTAGCATACACAAAGCTCTTTCACTGATCTGTCAGCAAGACGGTGAGAAGCAACTACATGAGTCCCCACATACCCTCGGGAATATGTCCTGAAGCCCCTAGTGGGTTTCCAAAACTGCAGACAGTTACCAAATTCTGTGAGTGATCCTTCCCATAGATACCTATGATACTGTTTAATTTATAAAATAGGCAATACTATACTATAATGAAAAAGTTATATAATTTTTCTCTCTGTGTCCCTACTCGTCTCTCATATACACATAGTATTGATGCACTAGACAAAGGGCTGAGACACATCCCAGGAGTGAGGGAGTGGGATGGCACAAGATTTCATCATGTTCAGAACACTGCACAATTTAAAATTTATGAATTGTTTACTTCTGGATTTTCTATTTAATATTTTCAGAATGGGTTACTGAAATAATGGAAAACAACACTTTAGATGGCAGAGGGGCTACTACACATTCCAATAACAATGAACACATCTAACATTCAGCTCTTGGTCAGCAATATCATTCTAAAAATAATAGAAATGGAAGCTGAAGAGATGGCCCGCTGGTTAAGAACACTGGCTGCTCTTGTACAGACAGGTTTGGTTCCCAGCACCTACATGGTGGCTAACAACCACTCGTGACTCCAGTCCTAGTGGATCCAATGCCCTCTTCTGGCCTCTGGAGCATTGCACGCATGAGTGTACTTAATACATGCAGTATTTACTCATACACATAAAATCAAAATAAGTAAAAAATTAACAGAAGTGGTATTTCTTGGAAAAAAAGTGGTTGATTCTAGGACTATGGCAGGAGCTAAATAAGATGAGCATCCTATAGCACCAGAAAGTGAGGAGGTGTTTGAGCCACACAACACAACACACACACACACACACACACACACACAC
>NW_008470239.1:0-1039 GCF_000622305.1 Nannospalax galili | reverse complement strand
TTGGTGTTTGGCTTAGTTAGGGTCATTGTCACCAGGCAGCGTCTCTGAGTTTTTAAAGAGGACACATTACCAACGTTCCTGAGCAGGCTGGAGGACTTCCCTCAGGCTGCAGCTCTGCCCTGATCCTGCTTCCTGATACATGCCTTCCAGGGAAAGCATGTAATTCCTGGTGTCTGTTTTTGAGTTTTCACAGCCAAAAATACCCACTTGACCCACATGGCAGCTACAAACCGTCCTTAACTCCAGTCCAAGGGGATCCGAAGTCCTCTTCTGACCTCTGCGGCATTGCATGACACATACATGCAGACAATATACTCATATGCAAAAAATAAAAATAACAAATGACTTAAAGCTTTTCAAACACTGAAAACAACTTAATTCCAAATCATTTATCTTCAAGATTTGTTGACTCTGATAGAATCTGAAATAAGCCACACAGTTTTTTGTTTTGTTTTGTTTTTATTTTTGTTTTTTTGAGACAGAGTTTCATGTAGCCCAGGTTGAACTTGAACTCATTATGTCACTCCAGATGACCTCAAATACCTCGTCCTCCTGCCTCCACCTCCAGAGTGCTGAGATTACAGGCATGTGCCACAGCACCCAGGCTATGTAGTGCTGGGATCAAACTCAGGGCTTCACGTAAGCACTTTACCAACTGAGCCATATCCTCAGCCCCAAGCCACACACCATAAAACATTCTTTGTTGGGATAAGAACTGTGCAATGCAGGACCCTTAGCAGTTTCTCAGGCCATTACTGTCTAGAAGCCAGTAGCACACCATTATCCCCACTTGTGACAACCGAAACTATCTCCAAGCATTGCTGAATCTCCTGAAGGAACAAAACTGTGCCCAGTTGCAAACCATTTAGAGAATGGTGTCTTCAATAATTATTTATAAATAAATACGTAAATGTGTATGTTTAGGAACTATGTTTCTAAAGATGTTTAGTTGAGGTGGAGAATGGTCATTCTCTGGCAAAGCACTATTTCTTTTTTGAACCTAAGGCTGCATTTATGCTTTTTAAAATTGTTTATTATT
>NW_008470238.1:0-1039 GCF_000622305.1 Nannospalax galili | reverse complement strand
TCACAGAGATTCACCTGCCTCTGCCTCCCAAGTGCTGGATTAAAGGCGTGTTCTACCACTCTCTAGATTTAGGGGGATTCATTCCAAGGACTGCTACTGTCATGTAGAGCTAAGGAAAGGTAGGAGCCAGCCTGCTGATTTTCCTCTGAATCATTTTACACTAAACGTAATACTTGAAGCCTTATCCTAATATTTTAAAATATTAAAGCCAAGCACTTATTTCATAAGTTTAATTATTTTCGGATTCATTATATCAGGTGTGTATTCTAATATCTTCTAATCACTGCGTCTGTACTGATCTGAGCTTCCTTAAATTTGTCTTTGCTTGATTTCCAGCAAAGTAAGTTCAAAATTCTAATTTTATTATTTATACTTAGTGCCTTAGCTCTGAGAGGAGTTTGTTTGTTTGTTTGTTGTTTTGTTTTTAATGTACATAACTTACCAGCTCTTCAATTTCTTGGTCTGTGGCACTGATTCTGTCTTTAACCATGAGTTTTAGGTTAACATTTCTTTCTCTTATTTCTAGCAGTTAGTTTTCCCTTAACCCTTCTTCCTCTTCATTTGACAGCTGCATGCTCTGTTTTGATGAGTAAATATCTGTTCTGTGTTCATGCGTTCTTTGCTTTCTGTTCTTATTTTTCAATGTTCATGTTTGAATGAAGGCATCAATTTTCCCAAGCTATTTTGCTGAGCCCTCCTGATATTCCCCACCCCGGTGTTCCCCAGCACCTCTCCATCACCTTCCCAAGGGCCATCTGGATCCTAGTCTTCATTGTTTCTATTCTTCCCTTGGTCGTTCTCTCCCAAAGGAGATGATGAAGGGGGTATTCTGGAACAGGGCACTGCTGCAGGTGAAATGCCAAGTTTCCATGTCTTTTATGGACCATTTTGGTTATATGAGGGGACAGAACAAGAGAAATCACGGGCACAGCTCTGGTGTAGACCATTGCACACCAAGACAACGAGACTCCCTCCACCTTAGGACACTGCACTACAGCGAGAGGCAATGTAACTGCTTTGTCTCATCAAGAATCTCAGT
>NW_008470237.1:0-1039 GCF_000622305.1 Nannospalax galili | reverse complement strand
GTGACACTTAGACTTAGTTTCTAAATGATTGTGTGCTCTTGTAGGGAACATAAAGAGATACAGAAATACCTACATAATGGGCTGGAGAGATGGCTCAGTGGTTAAGAGTGCTGGCTGACTTGCAGAGGATTGGGATTCAATTCCCAGCACCCACATGGCAGCACACAACTGTCTGTAACTCCAGTTCCAAAGGATTCGACATCCTGTTCTGGCGTCCATGGGCACTGCATGCATGTGGTGTACATAAACTCATACATACAAATTAATAAAATAATAAATAAACATTTTGAAAATGAACTACCTAAAGGATTAAATATATCTCTACTTGGCATGACAAACTCATCCTGGTTTGGCTAGAACTCCTGGTTTCAGTGCTATAAATGTCCACTCCCTAATTCTGGAACCTGTAACTCTTCTGCCTTTCCACGGCAGAAGGATTTTGGAGCTATGATAGTCCCAGAGTTGGGAATGGGAAAGCACCCCGGTTTACGTAGCCAGCCTCATTTTATCACATGAGTCAGTAAACGTGGGGACTCTGCTTGCCGCATCAGGGAAAGGAGATGGAAGAAAAAGGACTTAATGCAGGAGAGGGACTTGACCTGCTGTGGTAGCTTTGAGGATGGAAGAAGGGGGCTATGTGCCATGAGATGCACACAGGCTGGAGTGGCTGCAGCTGACAGCCATAAGGCTCTCAGTCCAATAACCCAAAGGAACTTGATTCTGCTAATGCCTGGAAAAATCAGGGAAACTGAACTTTCCCTAGCCTTTGGAAAGGAACACAGGCCTGCCAACACCTTGATTTCCACCTGGCAAAACCCATGTCCAACTAGGAATGTAAGATAAAATTATGTCATTCAAGTCACAAATTTAGTGGTACAAGTTGAACATTCCTATCATAAAAATTCAAAATGTTCCAGAAGCCCAAATTTCTGATATGATAAGTGCACACGTAGAGGTTTTAGATTTTGGAACACTTCAGACTTTGAACTTTCAGATTAGGGAAACCCAACAAGTAATATTTAGGCAAGTATTTTTTTTT